>NW_027037432.1:0-19526 GCF_034236695.1 Oncorhynchus nerka
AGATGTGGAGGGTATATGGGGAGAGATGGGGAGGGTATATGGGGAGAGAAGTGGAGGGTATATGGAGGAGGGTAAGAAGAGATGTGGAGGGCATATGGGGAGAGATGGGAGGGTATATGGGAATGGGGGCAGTAAGAAAGAGAGTTGGAGGGCATATGGGTGGGAGGGGGCAGTAAGAATAGATGTGGAGGGTATATGGGGAGAGGAACAGTAAGAAGAGATGTGGAGGGTATATGGGGAGAGATGGGAGGGTATATGGGGAGAGATGTGGAGGGCATATGGGGAGAGATGTGGAGGGTATGGATAGAGATGTGGAGGGTATATGGGGAGAGGGACATGTGGAGGGTATATGGGGATGGGGGACATAAGGAGAGATGTGGAGGGTATATGGGGAGGGGGATAGTAAGAAGAGATGAGAGGGTATATGAGGGGGGCAGTAAGAAGAGATGTGGAGGGTATATGGGGATGGGGGCAGCAAGAAGAGATGTGGAGGGTATATGGGGAGAGGAACAGTAAGAAGAGATGTGGAGGGTATATGTGGGAGAGGGACAGTAAGAAGAGATGTGGAGGGTATATGGGGAGAGATGTGAGGGTATATGGGGAGAGATGTGGAGGGCATATGGGGAGAGATGTGGAGGGTATATGGGGAAGAGATGTGGAGGGATATGGAGGGTGAGATGGGGAGGGGGCAGTAAGAAGAGATGTGGAGGGTATATGGGGGAGAGGAGGTGGAGGGTATATGGGAGGTATGGGAGGGTATATGGGGAGAGATGTGGAGGGTATATGGGGAGGGGGACAGTAGAGAAGAGATGTGGAGGGTATATGGGGGGGCAGAGAGATGTGGAGGGTATATGGGGATGGGGGGCAGTAAGAAGAGATGTGGAGGGTATATGGGGAGAGGGAACAGTAAGAAGAGATGTGGAGGGTATATGGGGAGAGGGGGCAGTAAGAAGAGATGTGGAGGGTATATGGGAGAGATGTGGAGGGCATATGGGGAGAGATGTGGAGGGTATATGGGGAGAGATGTGGAGGGTATATGGGGAAGGGCAAAGAAGAGATGTGGAGGGTATATGGGAGGGATAGAAGAGATGTGGAGGGTATATGGGGAGAGATGTGGAGGGTATATTGGGAAGGGGGTAGTAAGAAGAGATGTGGAGGGTATATGGGGGAGAGATGTGGAGGGTATATGGGGATGGGGGCAGTAAGAAGAGATGTGGAGGGTATATGGGGAGAGGAACAGTAAGAAGAGATGTGGAGGGTATATGGGAGAGGGCAGTAAGAAGAGTGTGGAGGGTATATGGGGAGGAGGGCAGTAAGAAGAGATGTGGAGGGTATATGGGGAGAGGAACAGTAAGAAGAGATGTGGAGGGTATATGGGGAGAGATGGGGAGGGTATATGAGGAGAGATGTGGAGGGTATATGGGGAGGGGGTAGTAAGAAGAGATGTGGAGGGTATATGGGGAGAGATGTGGAGGGTATATGGGGATGGGGAGCAGTAAGAAGAGATGTGGAGGGTATATGGGGAGAGGGACAGTAAGAAGAGATGTGGAGGGTATATGGGGGAGGGAGGCAGTAAGAAGAGATGTGAGGGTATATGGGGAGAGACAGTAAGAAGAGATGTGGAGGGTATATGGGGAGAGATGTGGAGGGTATAGGGGAGATGTGGAGGGTATATGGGGAGGGGTAGTAAGAAGAGATGTGGAGGGTATATGGGGAGAGATGTGGAGGGTATATGGGGATGGGGCAGTAAGAAGAGATGTGGAGGGTATATGGGGAGGGGGCAGTAAGAAGAGATGTGGAGGGTATATGGGAGGGGGCAGTAAGAAGAGATGTGGAGGGTATATGGGGAGGGGCAGTAGAAGAGATGTGGAGGGTATATGGGGAGAGGAACAGTAAGAAGAGATGTGGAGGGTATATGGGGGAGAGGGACAGTAAGAAGAGATGTGGAGGGTATATGGGGAGAGATGTGGAGGGTATATGGAGGGAGAGATGTGGAGGGTATATGGGGAGAGGTGTGGAGGGTATATGGAGGAGAGATGTGGAGGGTATATGGGGAGAGATGTGGAGGGTATAGAGGAGTGGAGGGTATAGGGAGAGAGATGTGGAGGTATATGGGAGAGATGTGGAGGGTATGAGGAGAGATGTGGAGGGTATATGGGGAGAGGGGCATTAGGAAGAGATGTGGAGGGTATATGGGGAAGGGGGTAGTAAGAAGAGATGTGGAGGGTCATATGGGGAGAGATGTGGAGGGTAGTGGGGAGAGATGTGGAGGGTATGGGGAGAGGAACAGTAAGAAGAGATGTGGAGGGTATATGGGGAGAGGGGCAGTAAGAAGAGATGTGGAGGGTATATGGGGAGAGATGTGGAGGGTATATGGGGAGAGAGGTGGAGGGTATATGGGGAGAGATGTGGAGGGTATATGGGGAAGGGGGTAGTAAGAAGAGATGTGGAGGGTATATGGGGAGAGATGTGGAGGGTATATGGGGAGGGGGCAGTAAGAAGAGATGTCTGGCTTCCAGTTGAAGCTCAGATCCGCTACAAGACCAGTGCTTGCCTCAATGGAGCTGTGGAGGGGGAACTAAGACCCCCAGTACCTCCCAGGTGCCCTGACTAGGCCCTAACCCAAACAAGGGCACTGCGTTCATCCACCTCTGGCCTGCTCATCCCTACCACTGAGGAAGCAGTTCCCGCCTCAGCCCAGTCAAAACTGTTCGCTGCTCTGGCCCCCCAGTGGTGGAAACAAACTCCTCACGACGCCAGGACAGCGGAGTCAATCACCACCTTCCGGAGGACACCTGAAACCCCACCTCTTTAAGGAATACCTAGGATAGATGTTAATCCTTCCCCCCTTAAAAGACCTAGATGCACTATTGTAAAGTGGCTGTTCCACTGGATGTCATAAGGTGAGTGCCACCAATTTGTAAGTCGTCTGGGATAAGAGCGGCTCATAAATGGACTTAATATGGGGAGATTTAAAATGTAAGATGTGGAGGGTATATGTAAGGAGTGGGGGGAGATGGAGGGTGGGGAGAGGAATAAGAAGAGATGGGGGTATATGGGGAGAGGAGAAGAAGATGGAGGGTATTTGGGGGGATGTGGGGGTAGATGTGTAAGAAGAGATGGGAGGGTATATGGGGAGGGGGGCAGTAAGAAGAGATGTGGAGGGTATATGGGGATGGGGGCAGTAAGAAGAGATGTGAGGGTATATGGGGAGAGGAACAGTAAGAAAGAGATGTGAAGGGTATATGTAAGAAGGAGAGCATATGGGACAGTAAGAAGAGATGTGGAGGGTATGGGGGAGAGGGACAGTAAGAAGAGATGGAGGGTATATGGGGAAGAGGTGGAGGGTATATGGGAGAGATGTGGAGGGTATTTGGGGAGGGGTGTGGAGGGTATATGGGGAGAGATGTGGAGGGGATATGGTTTGAGATGAGGAGGGGCTATGGGGAGAGATGTGGAGGGTATATGAGGAAGAGAGGAGGTAGTATTGGAAGAGATGTGGAGGGTATATGGGGAGAGATGTGAGGGTATATGGGGGAGGGGGACAGTAATAAAGAGATGGAGGGTATATGGGGAGAGATGGGAGGGTATATGGGGATGGGGGCAGTAAGAAGAGATGTGGAGGGTATATGGGGAGAGGAACAGTAAGAAGAGATGTGGAGGGTATATGGGGGAGGGCAGTAAGAATAGATGTGGAGGGTATATGGGGAGAGGGACAGTAAGAAGAGATGTGAAGGGTATGGGGAGAGATGTGGAGGGTATATGGGGAGAGAAGTGAAGGGTATATGGGGGGAGAAATGTGGAGGGTATATTGGGAAGGGGTAAGAAGAGATGTGGAGGGTATATGGGGAGAGATGTGGAGGGTATATGGGGATGGGGCAGTAAGAGAGATGTGGAGGGTATATGGGGGGAGGAACAGTAAGAAGAGATGTGGAGTGTATATGGGGGAGGGGGCAGTAAGAAGAGATGTGGAGTGGGGCAGTAAGAAGAGAAGTGGAGGGTATATGGGGGAGGGGGACAGTAATAAAGAGATGTGGAGAGTATGGGGAGAGGGACACTAAGAAGAGATGTGGAGGGTATATGGGGAGAGATGTGGAGGTATATTGGGAAGGGTAGTAAGAAGAGATGTGGAGGGTATATGGGGGAGAGATGTGGAGGGTATATGGGGGGGGGCAGTAAGAATAGATGTGGAGGGTATATGGGGAGAGGAACAGTAAGAAGAGATGTGGAGGGTATATGGGGAGGGTGGGAGGGTATATGGGGATGGGGGCAGTAAGAAGAGATGTGAAGGGTATATGGGGAGAGGAACATTAGAAGAGATGGGAGGGTATTTGGGGGGAGGGGGGGTAAGAAGAGATGGAGGTATATGGGGAGAGATGTGGAGGAGGCGGTGGGGAGAGATGTGGAGGATATATGGGGAGAGATGTGGAGGGTATATGGGGAGAGGAAACATTAGAGAAGAGATGTGGAGGGTATTTGGGGGAGGGGGCAGTAAGAAGAGATGGAGGGTATATGGGGAGAGATGTGGAGGATATGGGGAGGGATGTGGAGGGTATGGGGAGAGATGTGGAGGGTATATGGGGGGAAGGGGGTAAGAAGAGATGTGGAGGGTATATGGGGGGAGAGATGGAGGGTATATGGGAGGGGGCAGTAAGAAGAGATGTGGGGTATATGGGGAGAGATGTGGAGGGTATATGGGGATGGGGGCAGTAAGAAGAGATGTGGAGGGTATATGGGGAGAGGAACAGTAAGAAGAGATGTGGAGGGTATATGCGGGAGGGGGGCAGTAAGAAGAGATGTGGAGTGGGGCAGTAAGAAGAGAGAAGTGGAGGGTATATGGGGGAGGGGACAGTAATAAAGAGATGTGGAGGGAGAGAGATGTGGGGGTATATTGGGAAGGGGGTAGTAAGAAGAGATGTGGAGGGTATATGGGGAGAGATGTGGAGGGTATATGCGGGAGGGGGCAGTAAGAATAGATGTGGAGGGTATATGAGGGAAGGAACAGGAAGATGTGGAGGGTATATGATTGGTATATGGGGATGGGGGCAGTAAGAATAGATGTGAAGGGTATATGGGGAGAGCAACATTAAGAAGAGATGTGGAGGGTATTTGGGGGAGGGGGCAGTAAGAAGAGATGTGGAGGGTATATGGGGGAGATGTGGAGGATATATGGGAGAGATGTGGAGGGTATATGGGGGAGAGATGTGGAGGTATATGGGGAGAGGAACATTAAGAAGAGATGTGGAGGTATTTGGGGGAGGGGCAGTAAGAAGAGATGTGGAGGGTATTTGGGGAGAGATGTGGAGGATATATGGGGAGGGAGGTGGAGGGTATATGGGAGAGATGTGGAGGGTATATGGGGAAGGGGGTAGTAAGAAGAGAGATGTGGAGGGTATATGGGGAGAGATGTGGAGGGTATGGGGAGGGGCAGTAAGAAGAGATGTGGAGGGTATATGGGGGAGGGGGGCAGTAAGAATAGATGTGGAGGTATATGGGGAGAGGACAGTAAGAAGAGATGTGGAGGGTATATGGGGAGAGGACAGTAAGAAGAGATGTGGAGGGTATATGGGGAGAGATATGGAGGGTATATGGGGAGAGATGGAGGGTATTTGGGGAGGGTGTGGAAGGTATATGGGGAGAGATGTGGAGGATATGGGTTGAGATGGGAGGAGGGGCTATGGGGAGAGATGGGAGGGTATATGGGGAGGATGTTGGTGGGTATATGAGGATAGATGGAGGGTATATGGGGAGAGATGTGGAGGGTATATGGGGAAGGGGTAGTAAGAAGAGATGTGGGAGGGTATATGGGGAGAGATGTGGAGGGTATATGGGGATGGGGGCAGTAAGAAGAAGAGATGAGGTATATGGGGAGAGGACACTAAGAAGAGATGTGAAGGGTATATGGGAGAGATGTGGAGGGTATATGGGGAGAGATGTGGATGGTATATGGGGAGAGATGTGGAGGGTATATGGGGAAGGGGTAGTAAGAAGAGATGTGGAGGGTATATGGGGAGAGATGTGGAGGGTATGGGGGATGGGGGCAGTAAGAAGAGATGTGGAGGGTATAAGGGGGAGAGGAACAGTAAGAAGAGATGTGGAGGGTATATGGGGGAGGGGGCAGTAAGAAGAGATGTGGAGGGTATATGGGGACAGATGTGGAGGATATATGGGGAGAGATGTGGAGGGTATATGGGGGAAGGGGGTAGTAAGAAGAGATGTGGAGGGTATATGGGGAGAGATGTGGAGGGTATATGGGGAGGGGGCAGTAAGAAGAGATGTGGAGGGTATATGGGGGAGGTGAGGTAAGGAGATAGATGTGGAGGGTATATGGGGAGAGGAACAGTAAGTAGAGATGTGGAGGGTATATGGGGAGAGGGACAGTAAGAAGAGATGTGGAGGGTATATGGGGAGAGATGTGGAGGGTATATGGGGAGAGATGTGGAGGGTATATGGGGAGAGATGTGGAGGGGATATAGGTTGAGATGAGGAGGAGCTATAGGGAGAGATGTGGAGGGCATATGGGGAGAGATGTGGAGGGTATATGAGGAGAGATGTGGAGGGTATATGGCGAGAGATGTGGAGGGTATATGGGGAGAGATGTGGAGGGTATATGGGGAGGGGGACAGTAATAAAGAGATGTGGAGGGTATATGGGGAGAGGGACACTAAGAAGAGATGTGGAGGGTATATGGGGAGAGGGACACTAAGAAGAGATGTGAAGGGTATATGGGGAGAGATGTGGAGGGTATATGGGAGAGATGTGGATGGTATATGGGAGAGTATGGAGGTATATGGGGAAGGGTAGTAAGAAGAGATGTGGAGGGTATATGGGGAGAGATGTGGAGGGTATATGGGGATGGGGGCAGTAAGAAGAGATGTGGAGGGTATATGGGGAGAGGAACAGTAAGTAAGAGATGTGGAGGGTATATGGGGAGGGGGCAGTAAGAAGAGTGTGGAGGGTATATGGGGACAGATGTGGAGGATATATGGGGAGAGATGTGGAGGGTATATGGGGAGAGATGTGGAGGGTATATGGGGAAGGGGGTAGTAAGAAGAGATGTGGAGGGTATATGGGGAGAGATGTGGAGGGTATATGGGGAGGGGGCAGTAAGAAGAGATGTGGAGGGTATATGGTGGAGGGGGCAGTAAGAAGAGATGTGGAGGGTATATGGGGAGGGGGCAGTAAGAAGAGATGGGAGGTATATGGGGAGGGGCAGTAAGAAGAGATGTGGAGGGTATATGGTGAGAGGGGCAGTAAGAAGAGATGTGGAGGGTATATGGGGGAGGGCAGTAGAAGAGATGTGGAGGGTATATGGGGAGGGGGCAGTAAGAATAGATGTGGAGGGTATATGGGGGAGGGGGCAGTAAGAAGAGATGTGGAGGGTATATGGGGAGAGGAACATTAAGAAGAGATGTGGAGGGTATATGGGGAGGGGGCAGTAAGAAGAGATGTGGAGGGTATATGGGAGGGGGCAGTAAGACGAGATGTGGAGGGTATATGGGGAGAGATGTGGAGGGTATATGGGGAGAGATGTGGAGGGTATATGAGGAGAGATGTGGAGGTATATGGGGAGAGATGTGGAGGGATATGGGTTGAGATGAGGAGGGGCTATGGGGAGAGATGTGGAGGGTATATGGGGAGAGATGTGGAGGGTATATGAGGAGAGATGTGGAGGGTATATGGGGAGAGATGTGGAGGGTATATGGGGAGAGATGTGGAGGGTATATGGGGGAGGGGGACAGTAATAAAGAGATGTGGAGGGTATATGGGGAGAGGGACACTAAGAAGAGATGTGAAGGGTATATGGGGAGAGATGTGGAGGGTATATGGGGAGAGATGTGGAGGATATATGGGGAGAGATGTGGAGGGTATATGGGGAGAGATGTGGAGGGTATATGGGGAAGGGGGTAGTAAGAAGAGATGTGGAGGGTATATGGGGAGAGATGTGGAGGGTATATGGGGGAGGGGGCAGTAAGAAGAGATGTGGAGGGTATATGGGGAGAGATGTGGAGGATATATGGGGAGAGATGTGGAGGGTATATGCGGAGAGATGTGGAGGGTATATGGGGAAGGGGCAGTAAGAAGAGATGTGGAGCGTATATGGGGAGAAATGTGGAGGGTATATGGGGAGGGGGCAGTAAGAAGAGATGTGGAGGGTATATGGGGGAGGGGGCAGTAAGAATAGATGTGGAGGGTATATGGGGAGAGGAACAGTAAGAAGAGATGTGGAGGGTATATGGGGAGAGGGTCAGTAAGAAGAGATGTGGAGGGTATATGGGAGGGGCAGTAAGAAGAGATGTGGAGGGTATATGGGGAGAGATGTGGAGGGTATATTGGGAAGGGGGTAGTAAGAAGAGATGTGGAGGGTATATGGGGAGGGATGTGGAGGGTATATGGGGATGGGGGGCAGTAAGAAGAGATATGGAGGGGGCAGTAAGAAGAGATGTGGAGGGTATCTGGGGAGAGATGTGGAGGGTATATGGGGAGAGATGTGGAGGGTATATGGGGAGAGATGTGGAGGGATATGGGTTGAGATGAGGAGGGCTATGGGGAGAGATGTGGAGGGTATATGGGGAGAGATGTGGAGGGTATATGAGGAGAGATGTGGAGGGTATATGGGGAGAGATGTGGAGGGTATATGGGGAGAGATGTGGAGGGTATATGGGGAGGGACAGTAATAAAGAGATGTGAGGGTATATGGGGAAGGGGGTAGTAAGAAGAGATGTGGAGGGTATATGGGGAGAGATGTGGAGGGTATATGGGGAGGGGGCAGTAAGAAGAGATGTGGAGGGTATATGGTGGAGAGGGGCAGTAAGAAGAGATGTGGAGGGTATATGGGGAGGGGCAGTAAGAAGAGATGTGGAGGGTATATGGGGAGGGGCAGTAAGAAGAGATGTGGAGGGTATATGGTGGAGGGGGCAGTAAGAAGAGATGTGGAGGGTATATGGGGGAGGGGGCAGTAAGAAGAGATGTGGAGGGTATATAGAGGGGCAGTAAGAATAGATGTGGAGGGTATATGGGGGAGGGGCAGTAAGAAGAGATGTGGAGGGTATATGGGGAGAGGAACAGTAAGAAGAGATGTGGAGGGTATATGGGGGAGGGGGCAGTAAGAAGAGATGTGGAGGGTATATGGGGAGGGGGCAGTAAGACGAGATGTGGAGGGTATATGGGGAGAAATGTGGAGGGTATATGGGGAGATGTGGAGGTATATGGGGAGAGATGTGGAGGGTATATGGGGAGAGATGTGGAGGGATATGGGTTGAGATGAGGAGGGGCTATGGGGAGAGATGTGGAGGGTATATGGGGAGAGATGTGGAGGGTATATGAGGAGAGATGTGGAGGATATATGGGGAGAGATGTGGAGGGTATATGGGGAGAGATGTGGAGGGTATATGGGGGAGGGGACAGTAATGAAGAGATGTGGAGGGTATATGGGAGAGGGACACTAAGAAGAGATGTGGAGGGTATATGGGGAGAGATGTGGAGGGTATATGGGAGAGATGTAGAGGATATATGGGGAGAGATGTGGATGGTATATGGGGAGAGATGTGGAGGGTATATGGGAAGGGGGTAGTAAGAAGAGATGTGGAGGGTATATGGGGAGAGATGTGGAGGGTATATGGGGGAGGGGGGCAGTAAGAAGAGATGTGGAGGGTATATGGGGAGAGATGTGGAGGATATATGGGGAGAGATGTGGAGGGTATATGGGGAGAGATGTGGAGGGTATATGGGGAAGGGGGTAGTAAGAAGAGATGTGGAGCGTATATGGGGAGAGATGTGGAGGGTATATGGGAGGCAATAAGAAGAGATGTGGAGGGTATATGGGGAGGGCAGTAAGAATAGATGTGGAGGGTATATGGGGAAGGAACAGTAAGAAGAGATGTGGAGGGTATGGGGAGAGTCAGTGGAAAAGTGTGGAGAGGTATATAAGGAGAGGCAATAAGAAAGATGGAGGTATATGGAAGATGTGGAGGGTATATTAGGAAAAGTGATAAGAAAGTGTGGAAGGGTATATAGGGAGGATATCGATACTCTCGAGATAAAGAACAATAAATATGGAGGGCAGTAAGAAAGAGATGTGGAGGGTATCTGGGGAGAGATGTGGAGGGTATATGGGGAGAGATGTGGAGGGTATATGGGAGAGATGTGGAGGATATGGGTTGAGATGAGGAGGGGCTATAGGGAGATGTGGAGGGTATATGGGGAGAAGATGTGGAGGGTATAGGGAGAGATGTGGAGGGGTATATGGGGAGAGATGTGGAGGGTATATGGGGAGAGATGTGGAGGGAGAGGGACACTAAGAAGAGATGTGAAGGGTATATGGGGAGAGATGTGGAGGGTATATGGGGAGAGATGTGGAGGATATATGGGGAGAGATGTGGATGGTATATGGAGATGTGGAGGGTATATGGAAGGGGGTATTAGAAGAGATGTGGAGGGTATATGGTAAGAAGAGATGGAGGGTATAGGGGGGGGTAAGAAGAGAGATGGAGGGATGGGGGGGGGCAGTAAGGAGATGTGAGGGGATGGGGGGAGGGGGGGCAGTGCAGAATAGATGAGGGAGGAACAGTAAGAAGAGATGTATATGGGGAGAGATGTGGAGGGTATATGGGGATGGGGGCAGTAAGAAGAGATGTGGAGGGTATATGGGAGGGGTAAGAAGAGATGAGGGTATATGTAAGAAGGAGGATATATGGGGAGAGATGTGGAGGGTATATGGGAAGGTGGGGGAGAGAAGATGTGGAGGGTATATGGGGAAGGGGGTAGTAAGAAGAGAGTATATGTAAGAATAGATGGGCGTATATGGGGAGAGGGAGAAGAGATGTGGAGGGTATATGGGGGGATGGGGCAGTAAGAAGAGATGTGGAGGGTATATGGGGAGAGGAACAGTAAGAAGAGATGTGGAGGGTATATGGGGGAGGGGGCAGTAAGAAGAGATGTGGAGGGTATGTGGAGGATATATGGGGAGAGGGGAGGGTAGAGAGATGTGGAGGGGCAGCAGAAGAGGGGAGAGGAACAGTAAGATGGGGGCAGTAAGAAGAGATGTGAGGTATATGGGGGAGAGGAACAGTAAGAAGAGATGTGGAGGGTATATGGGGGAGGGGGCAGTAAGAAGAGATGGAGGGTATATGGGGGGAGGGGGCAGTAAGAAGAGATGTGGAGGGTATATGGGGGAGGCAGTAAGAAGAGATGGAGTATATGGGGGAGGTGGGGGCAGTAAGAAGAGGAGGGTATATGGGGAGGGGGCAGGAAGAGATGTGGAGGGTATATGGGGAGAGATGTGGAGGGTATATGGGGAGAGATGTGGAGGGTAGTAAGTGGTAAGAAGAGATGTGGAGGGTATATTGGGAAGGGGGTAGTAAGAAGAGATGTGGAGGGGGCAGTAAGAAGAGATGTGGAGGGGGCAGCAAGAAGAGATGAGGGGGCAGTAAGAAGAGATGTGGAGGGTATATGGGGAGATGGAGAGGGTATATGGGGAGAGATGAGGTATATATGGGGATGGAGACAGTAAGAAGAGATGTGGAGGGGGTATAAGAAGAGATGTGGAGGGTATATGGGGGAGATGGAGAGGGTATATGGGGAGAGATGTGGAGGGTATGGGGATGGAGACAGTAAGAAGAGATGTGGAGGGTATGGGGAGAGATGTGGAGGGTATATGGGGAGGGGGGCAGTAAGAAGAGATGTGGAGGGTATATGGGGAGGGGGCAGTAAGAAGAGATGTGGAGGGTATATTGGGAGGGGGGGCAGTAGAAGAGATGTGGAGGGTATATGGGGATGGGGGCAGTAAGAAGAGATGTGGAGGGTATATGGGGAGATGTGGAGGGTATATGGGGAGAGGGACAGTAAGAAGAGATGTGGAGGGTATATGGGGAGAGATGTGGAGGGCGGGGAGGGGGCAGTAAGAAGAATGTGGAGGTATATGGGAGGGGCAGTAAGAAGAGATGTGGAGGGTATATGGGGGAGGGGCAGTAGAAGAGATGTGGAGGGTATATGGGGGAGAGGGATTATTGGAAAAAGGATTAGAGAGGAAATGGAAGGAGAAACCAAGAGAGGAATCCACAGACAGAAAGACAGAGAGGAGAAGATGAAACAAGAAGAACAGTATGTAGGAGCAGAAGAACAATGAAAAGAGACATGAATGAGGTTTAATTACCTAAAGTTAAAATAAGGAGACAAAGATTAAAGGAGTGTTAGAAAGGGAGGGAACAAGAGGAGGGGGAGGGAGAGAGAGAGAGAGAGAGAGAGAGAGAGAGAGAGAGAGGGAGAGAGAGAGAGAGAGAGAGAGAGGGAGAGAGAGAGGGGAGAGAGAGAGAGGGAGAGAGAGAGAGAGAGAGAGACAGACAGAGAGAGAGAGAGACAGAGAGAGACAGAGAGATGAGGAGTTATGAGAAGGAGCTGAGAGAGGGGATGAGAGGAGAGGGATGAGAAGAGAGGGATGAGAAGAGAGGGATGAGGAGAGAGAAGGATGAGAAGAGAGAGGGATGAGAGGAGATAGGGATGAGAAGAGATAAGGATGAGAAGATAGAGGGGAGGAGGGAGAAGGGGAGAAGAGAGAGGGATGAGAGAGAGAGGGATGAGAAGAGATAAGGATGAGAAGATAGAGGGAGGAAGAGATAAGGATGAGAGAAGATAGAGGGAGGAGAAGAGAGGATGAGAAGATAGAGGGAGGAGAAGAGAGGGATGAGAAGAGAGAGGGATGAGTTTCATGGTGTGTTTGGAGAAGGATAGACGAGTGTGAGCCCAGCAAGGCGGGAACATTCCCAGAACATGAGCTAAGATTCCCCACTGTTCTAGATAGGGTGTTATCTAAGGATTATAACATCACGAAAACATTCAAATAAAATTAAATGTTCTCCTGATATTCACTAAAATGTTGTGCACGACATCTGTAAAAACCACCACAGAACATTCCTCAAAACGTTCTCATTTGGGTTTCCAGGTAATGTAATAACACAGTGTACCAGTAATGTTTTCACTGAAAACCTCAAACCTCAAACGTTCTCGTTAGGTTTCCAGGTAATGTAATAACAAAGTGTATCAGTAATGTTTTCACTGAAAACCTCAAACTCAAACGTTCTCGTTAGGTTTCCAGGTAATGTAATAACACAGAGTACCAGTAATGTTTTCACTGAAAACCTCAAACCTCAAACGTTCTCGTTAGGTTTCCAGGTAATGTAATAACACAGAGTACCAGTAATGTTTTCAGTTCTCGGAACATTCGTTAGGTTGCAGCAAAAGTTCACATAACACAAAAACTACGACCTTCTCCTCCCTGTGGGCATTCTCTCACTGTCCCTCTCCACCTCTCCTCTGTCTCTTTATCTCCTCCCTGTGGGCATTCTCTCCCTGTCCCTCTCCACCTCTCCTCTGTCTCTCTCTTTTATCTCCTCCTGCGGGCATTCTCTCCCTGTCCTCTCCACCTCTCCTCTGTCTCTCTTTTATCTCCTCCTCGCTCAACCTTTCAGCCCCTCCTCGCTCTCTTTCCTGCCCTTCCTCCCCTCGCTCTCCTTTCCAGCCATACTCACTCTCCTTTCACCCCTCACTGCTTCTCCTTTACCCCTCACTCGCTCTCCTTTCACCCCTCACTCACTCTCCTTTTACCCCTCACTCGCTCTCCTTTCACCCCTCACTCGCTCTCCTTTTATACCCCTCACTTGCTCTCCTTTTCCTGCCCTTCTCGCTCTCCTTTCCTGCCTTCCTCGCTCTCCTTTCATGCCTTCCTTGCTCTCCTTTTATCCATCCCTCACTCTCCTTTCATGCCTTCCTCGCTCTCCTTTCATGCCATCCCTCACTCAGTCTCTTCCTCCTTGCCTATCTTCTTTGATCTCTCTCACACTCTGCACATCCCCTTTCCTCTCCTCCCGGTCCTCACCTCCCCTGTTCACTCCCCTGTTCTCTCCTCCCCAGTTCTCTCCTCCCCAGTTCTCTCCTCCCCAGTTCTCTCCTCCCCTGTTCTCTCCTCCCTGTTTCTCTCCTCCCTGGTCCTCTCCTCCCCTGTCCTCTCCTCCCCTGTTCTCTCGTCCCCAGTTCTCTCCTCCCCTGTTCTCTCCTCCCGGTTCTCTCCTCCCTGGTCCTCTCCTCCCCTGTCCTCTCCTCCCCTGCTCCCTCTCTCCTCCACAGTTCTCTCCTCCCCTGTTCACTCCTCCTGTTCTCTCCTCCACAGTCCCTGTTCTCTCCTCCCCTGTTCTCTCCTCCCCCGTTCCTCCTCCCCAGTTCTCTCCTCCCGGTTCTCTCCTCCCTGGTCCTCTCCCTCCCCTGTTCTCTCCTCCACAGTTCTCTCCTCCCCCTGTTCTCTCCTCCACAGTTCTCTCTTCCCCTGTTCCCTCCTCCTCCCCTGTTCTCTCCTCCCCGTTCCCTCCCTCCTCCCCAGTTCTCTCCTCCCCTGTCCTCTCCTCCCTGTTCTCTCCTCCCCAGTTCTCTCCCCTGTTCTCTCTCCCCTGTCCCTCTCCTCCCCTGTCCTCTCCCCTGTTCTCTCCTCCCCCTGTCCTCTCCTCCCTGTCCTCTCCTCCCCTGTTCTCTCCTCCCCTGTTCTCTCCTCCCCGTTCCCTCCTCCCCAGTTCTCTCCTCCCCTGTTCTCTCCTCCCCAGTTCTCTCCTCCCTGTAAGGACTACGTGTTTCATAATGCATCATTAATCAATAGCAGGAAGGCCTTACAGTCCCAATTACCTACTGAAACACACACACAGGCTGAAGACAAATTCACGAATGCCAAGCCGGGGTGCTGCAATGTGACTGTCGTCATGGAGACCGGGGAAATGACAGTGACATGGAGGTGTGTGTGTCTCTCTGTGTGTGTGTTGTTTAGTCAGGATTCATGCTGAGACCTCTTTCCCAGATGAGCCCTGCATTAACACATCACTAAACCACAGATACACTATATATCTATAAAACACACATTAATTAAACACATTAATTACATATCATATCTATAAACACATCACTACACTATACATATCTATAAACACATTACATATCTATAAACACACTACACTATACATATCTATAAACACATCACTACACTATATATATCTATAAACACATCACTACACTATACATATCTATAAACACATCACTACACTATATATATCTATAAACACACACTACATATACTATACATATCTATAAACACATCACTACACTATACATATCTATAAACACATCACTACACTATATATATCTATAAACACATCACTACACTATACATATCTATAAACACATTAATTACACTATACATATCTATAAACACACTACACTATATATATCTATAAACACATCATACACTATACATATCTATAAATACATCTCTACACTATATATCTATAAACACATCACTACACTATACATATCTATAAACACATCTCTACACTATACATATCTATAAACACACTACACTATACATATCTATAACACACTACAATACATCTCTACACTATACATATCTATAAAACACACACACATCTCTACTATACATATCTATAAACACACTACACTATACATATCTATAAAACATCACTACACTATACATATCTATAAACACATACTCTACACTAACTCATATATCTATAAACACATTCTACACTATACATATCTATAAAACACATCATATATCTATAAACACATTATATATATCTATAAACACATTCTTTACACTATACATATCTATAAACACACTACACTATACATATCTATAAACCTGGCACAATACATATCTATACACTCACTATACATATCTATAAAACACATCACTACACACATCTATATACACATATCTATAAACACATCACCACTACATATCTATACATATACATATATAAACACATCACTACACTATACATATCTATATTAATTACACTATACATATCTATAAACACATCTCTATATACTATAAACACATCATATATCTATAAACACATCACTACACTATATATATCTATAAACACACTACACAATACATATCTATAAAAACACATCTCTACACTATATATATCTATATCAACACATCTCTAAACACATTAACACTATATATCTATAAAACATCACTACACTATACATATCTATAAACACACTACACTATATATATCTATAAACACACTACACTATACATATCTATAAACACATCACTACACTATACATATCTATAAACACATTAATTACACTATATATATCTATAAACATCACTTATATATATCTATAAACACATCACTACACTATACATATCTATAAACACACCCTACACTATACATATCTATAAACACATCACTACACTATACATATCTATAAAACACACTACACTATACATATCTATAAACCTACTACACTATATATGACTATAACACATCTACACTATACATATCTATAAACACACTACACTATATAAACACACTACACTATACATATCTATAAACACATCACTACACTCATACATATCTATAACACACTACACTATACATATCTATAAACACATCACTACACTATACATATTTCACTATAGGCCTATAAACACATCACTACACTATACATATCTATATACACATTCATACACTATATATATCTATAAACACATTAATTACACTATACATATCTATAAACACACACTATACATATCTATAAAACCTATCACTATAATCTATAAACACATCACTACACTATACATAAGCCTATATACACATACACTATACATATTCTATACACATCACTACACTATACATACTATCACTACACTATATTATCTAGAAACACATCACTACATAATACTATCTATAAACATATTACTACACTATACATACCTATAAACAATATCATTACACAATATAGCCTATAGACACATTACTACACTATATATACCTATATACACATCACTACACTATACATATCTATATACTATACATATTACCATACTATAAACATCACTACACTATACATATCTATACACTATACACTATACATATATACAATATATATATCATATAAAACACATCACTACACTATATATATCTATAAACACATCACTACACTATACATATCTATAAACACACTACACTATACATATATCTATAAACACATCACTATACATATCTATAAACATTACACTATACATATCTATAAACACATTACACTATACATATCTATAAACACATTACTACACTATAAACACACTATACATATCTATAAACACATTTCTACTACATTTTATATATATCTATAAACACACTACACTATACATATCTATAAACACACTACACTATACATATCTATAAACACATCACTACACTATACATATCTATAAAAACACACTACATACTATTATACATATCTATAAACACACTACACTATACATATCTATAAACACACTACACTATACATATCTATAAACACACTACACTATACATATCTATAAACACACTACACTATACATATCTATAAACACACTACACTATATATATCTATAAACACACTACACTATATATATCTATAAACACATCACTACACTATACATATCTATAAACACACTACACTATATATATCTATAAACACATCTCTACACTATATATATCTATAAACACATCACTACACTATATATCTATAAACACATGACTACACTATACATATCTATAAACACATCTCTACACTATACATATCTATAAACACATTATCTATAATACACAAAACAATTACACTATATATATCTATAAACACATTACACTATACATATCTATCTATACTAACACATAAACACACTACACTATACATATCTATAAACAAACACATACATATCTATAAACACACTACATATATATATCTATAAACACATCTCTACACTATATATATCTATAAACACACTACACTATACATATCTATAAACACATCACTACACTATACATATCTATAAACACATCTCTACACTATACATATCTATAAACACATTAATTACACTATATATATCTATAAACACATCTCTACACTATATATATCTATAAACACATTAATTACACTATACATATCTATAAACACACTACACTATACATATCTATAAACACATCACTACACTATACATATCTATAAACACATCTATAAACACACTACACTATATATATCTATAAACACATCACTACACTATACATATCTATAAACACACTACTCTATACATATCTATAAACACACTACACTATATATATCTATAAACACATCACTACACTATACATATCTATAAACACATCATTACACTATACATATCTATAAACACATCACTACACTATACATATCTATAAACACATCACTACACTATACATATCTATAAACACATCTCTACACTATACATATCTATAAACACACTACACTATACATATCTATAAACACACTACACTATACATATCTATAAACACATCACTACACTATACATATCTATAAACACATTAATTACACTATACATATCTATAAACACATCACTACACTATACATATCTATAAACACATCTCTACACTATACATATCTATAAACACACTACACTATACATATCTATAAACACATCACTACACTATACATATCTATAAACACATTAATTACACGATATATATCTATAAACACATCATTACACTATACATATCTATAAACACTAAACACCTATATATATCTATAAACACAAACACATCTATAAACACATCACTACACTATATATCTATAAACACATCATTACACTATACATATCTATAAACACACTTACACTATACATATCTATAAACACATCATTACACTATGCTACATATCTATAAACACATCACTATTAATTCATACATATCTATAAACACATCTCTACACTATATATATCTATAAACACATCACTACATCATATATATCTATAAACACTACACTATACATATCTATAAACACATCACTACACTTATACATATCTTTATAAAAATGTTACTACACTATACATATCTATAAAACACACTACACTATACATATCTATAAACACATCACTACACTATACATATCTATAACAAAAAACTACATCATCTACACTATATATATCTATAAACACATCACTACACTATACATATCTATAAACACATTAATTACACTATACATATCTATAAACACATCACTACACTATACATATCTATAAACACATCTCTACACTATATATATCTATAAACACATCTCTACACTATACATATCTATAAACACATCACTACACTATACATATCTATAAACACATTAATTACACTATACATATCTATAAACACATCACTACACTATACATATCTATAAACACATCACTACACTATACATATCTATAAACACATCTCTACACTATACATATCTATAAACACATCACTATATCTATACACATCTTATAAACACATCTACTACACTATACATATCTATAAACACATCTACACTATACATATCTATAAAACACATCTCTACACTATACATATCTATAACACATCACTACACTATACATATCTATAAATTACTACACTATACATATCCATAAACACATCTACTATATATCTATAAAC
>NW_027037433.1:0-19534 GCF_034236695.1 Oncorhynchus nerka
ATTCCTCTGTGTTGGGTTATCCCTCTCTATCCCTCCCTCCGTTCCTCTGTGTTGGGTTATCCCTCTCTATCCATCCCTCTCTATCATCCCTCCGTTCCTCTGTGTTGGGTTATCCCTCTCTATCCATCCCTCTGTTCCTCTGTGTTGGGTTATCCCTCTCTATCCCTCCCTCTGTTCCTCTGTGTTGGGTTATCCCTCTCTATCCATCCCTCTGTTCCTCTGTGTTGGGTTATCCCTCTCTATCCATCCCTCTGTTCCTCTGTGTTGGGTTATCCCTCTCTATCCATCCCTCTGTTCCTCTGTGTTGGGTTATCCCTCTCTATCCATCCCTCTGTTCCTCTGTGTTGGGTTATCCCTCTCTATCCATCCCTCCGTTCCTCTGTGTTGGGTTATCCCTCTCTATCCATCCCTCTGTTCCTCTGTGTTGGGTTATCCCTCTCTATCCCTCCCTCCGTTCTTCTGTGTTGGGTTATCCCTCTCTATCCATCCCTCCGTTCCTCTGTGTTGGGTTATCCCTCTCTATCCATCCCTCTGTTCCTCTGTGTTGGGTTATCCCTCTCTATCCATCCCTCCGT
Organism: Oncorhynchus nerka; assembly: GCF_034236695.1. Classification (NCBI taxonomy): domain Eukaryota; kingdom Metazoa; phylum Chordata; class Actinopteri; order Salmoniformes; family Salmonidae; genus Oncorhynchus; species Oncorhynchus nerka. Next base: position 576 of record NW_027037433.1, read on the forward strand.
GCCTCTGTGTTGGGTTATCCCTCTCTATCCATCCCTCCGTGCCTCTGTGTTGGGTTATCCCTCTCTATCCATCCCTCCGTTCCTCTGTGTTGGGTTATCCCTCTCTATCCATCCCTCCGTTCCTCTGTGTTGGGTTATCCCTCTCTATCCATCCCTCTGTGTTGGGTTATCCCTCTCTATCCATCCCTCCGTTCCTCTGTGTTGGGTTATCCCTCTCTATCCATCCCTCTGTGTTGGGTTATCCCTCTCTATCCATCCCTCTGTTCCTCTGTGTTGGGTTATCCCTCTCTATCCATCCCTCCGTTCCTCTGTGTTGGGTTATCCCTCTCTATCCATCCCTCCGTTCCTCTGTGTTGGGTTATCCCTCTCTATCCATTCCTCCGTTCCTCTGTGTTGGGTTATCCCTCTCTATCCATCCCTCCGTTCCTCTGTGTTGGGTTATCCCTCTCTATCCCTCCCTCATTCCTCTGTGTTGGGTTGTCCTCTCTATCCATCCCTCTCTATCATCCCTCTGTTCCTCTGTGTTGGGTTATCCCTCTCCTATCCCTCCCTCCGTTCCTCTGTGTTGGGTTATCCCTCTCTATCTCATCCCTCTCTATCATCCCTCCGTTCCTCTGTGTTGGGTTATCCCTCTCTATCCATCCCTCTGTTCCTCTGTGTTGGGTTATCCCTCTCTATCCATCCCTCTGTGTTGGTTATCCCTCTCTATCCATCCCTCTGTTCCTCTGTGTTGGGTTATCCCTCTCTATCATTCCTCCATTCCTCTGTGTTGGAGTTATCCCTCTCTATCCCTCATTCCGTTCTTCTGTGTTGGGTTATCCCTCTCTATCCATTTCCTCTGTTCCTCTGTGTTGGGTTATCCCTCTCTATCCATCCCTCCATCCTCCCATGCCTCTGTGTTGGGTTATCCCTCTCTATCCATCCCTCCGTTCCTCTGTGTTGGGTTATCCCTCTCTATCCATCCCTCTGTGTTGGGTTATCCCTCTCTATCCATCTCCGTTCCTCTGTGTTGGGTTATCCCTCTCTATCCATTCCCTCCGTTCCTCTGTGTTGGGTTATCCCTCTCTATCCCTCCCTCTGTTGGAGTTATCCCCTCTCTATACATCCCTCCGTTCCTCTGTGTTGGGTTTATCCCTCTCTATCCATCCCTCCGTTCCTCTGTGTTGGGTTATCCCTCTCTATCATCCCTCCGTTCCTCTGTGTTGGGTTATCCCTCTCTATCCATCCCTCTGTTCCTCTGTGTTGCCTCTGTGTTATCCCTCTCTATCCATCCCTCTGTTGTCTGGGTGGGTTATCCCTCTCTATCCATCCCTCCGTTCCTCTGTGTTGGGTTATCCCTCTCTATCCATCCTCTGTTTTCTGTGTTGGGTTATCCTCTCTATCCATTCCTCCGTTCCTCTGTGTTGGGTTTCCCTCTCTATCCATCCCTCTGTTCCTCTGTGTTGGTTTTATCCCTCTCTATCCATCCCTCCGTTCCTCTGTGTTGGGTTATCCCTCTCTATCCATCCCTCTGTTCCTCTGTGTTGGGTTATCCCTCTCTATCCATCCCTCTGTTCCTCTGTGTTGGGTTATCCCCTCTATCCATCCCTCTGTTCCTCTGTGTTGGGTTATCCCTCTCTATCCATCCCTCCGTTCCTCTGTGTTGGGTTATCCTCTCTATCCATCCTCTGTTCCTCTGTGTTGGGTTATCCCTCTCTATCCATCCTCTGTTCCTCTGTGTTGGGTTATCCCTCTCTATCCATCCCTCCGTTCCTCTGTGTTGGGTTATCCCTCTCTATCCATCCCTCCGTTCCTCTGTGTTGGGTTATCCTCTCTATCCATCCCTCTGTTCCTCTGTGTTGGGTTATCCCTCTCTATCCATCCCTCTGTTCCTCTGTGTTGGGTTATCCCTCTCTATCCATCCCTCCGTTCCTCTGTGTTGGGTTATCCCTCTCTATCCATCCCTCCGTTCCTCTGTGTTGGGTTATCCCTCTCTATCCATCCCTCTGTTCCTCTGTGTTGGGTTATCCCTCTCTATCCATCCCTCGTTCCTCTGTGTTGGGTTATCCCTCTCTATCCATCCCTCTGTTCCTCTGTGTTGGTTATCCTCTCTATCCATCCCTCCTGTTCCTCTGTGTTGGTTATCCCTCTCTATCCATCCCTCCGTTCCTCTGTGTTGGGTTATCCCTCTCTATCCATCCCTCGGTTCCTCTGTGTTGGGTTATCCCTCTCTATCCATCCCTCCTGTGGACTCAGCTGGTTCTGAGCGTCAGCCGTTTCCCTCTGAGAGTCATCATCATGCCAACGGCCCCGTAATTTAACATCTCCTCCTGGTTTCCTGGTTAATGCTTCACTCCTCTAATAAATCATTTCACAGCGCCCTCCGTGACCCTGCAGTGTGTGAGTAAACATCCATGTCTGAGAGTCTCTGTGTCTCTGTGTGTGTGTGTGTGTGTGTGTGTGTGTGTGTGTGTCTGACCCGTGTTGGGTGATACCTCCCCCTGGGTGGGAGATGATTGTAATCAGACACATATTAGCATCTGTTTATTTATAAAGGCCAGACACACAGACAACCTGCTGTATTAATTATACTGGGAGGAGGAGGAGGAGGGAGGAGGAGGTGGATGTGAGTGAGTATGAGTGAGTGAGTGTGTGAGTGAGTGGAGTGTGTGTGAGTGTGTGAGTGTGTGTGTGTGTGTGTGTGTGTGTGTGTGTGTGTGTGTGTGTGTGTGTGTGTGTGTGTGTGTGTGTGTGTGGTGCTGGCTGGAGGAGGGTAGTAGAGTCATTATTAGGAATTATAGAGTCTGTTTCCCAAATGGCCCACCGATGGCAACAGCTTCTGGAGATGATTTAGTTTCAGTAGAATATGAACTAACAACTCCTATATTTCTCATCTCTATGTGTAGTACTGTACTACTGTTATCATCTATATAGTACTGTACTACTGTTATCATCTATATAATACTGTACTACTGTTATCATCTATATAATACTGTACTACTGTTATCATCTATATAATACTGTACTACTGTTATCATCTATATAGTACTGTACTACTGTTATCATCTATATAGTACTGTACTACTGTTATCATCTATATAGTACTGTACTACTGTTATCATCTATATAATACTGTACTACTGTTATCATCTATATAGTACTGTACTACTGTTATCATCTATATAATACTGTACTACTGTTATCATCTATATAATACTGTACTACTGTTATCAGAACGTTCTGATCCTATTCTACTGTTGATTGAAAACATCTATATAATACAATGTCCTGTTGTCCCGGTACAAACATTTGTGTGTGTGTGTGTGCGCGTGCGTGCGTGTGCGTGCTATGTGTGTATCGTGTGTGTGTGTAGGTGGTCTACTGTTCTCTTACCAATGTCCTTGGTGTCTACTGTTATCAACAGAATAACAGTCTCCTTTTCTTCAGTGTTATTATCGAAGAGACTGTACTACTGAATCAGACTAGTTGAACTAAAACTATACCACTGTGTTCAGAACAGACTGGAACCTATTCTACTATTGATTGAAAACAACAATATTATTTTATTCCCCGTGTAAAAATGAGGTATTATTTAGGCTACAATTCTGTGCAAGAAATAAACACGTGCGTTTCTTTTTCAAAGGCCCTCGGGTAGCTGCCAGTATGTACTTGAACGTAATTATTCTGCAGTCATTTATTTTGTTCAGAGGCTAAAGAAGGAGAGAAAAATAATAGTTACCAACTGTTTGTGAATTGTACCGCAGAGATAGTGGTAACAGGAAGGACACTTAAATCACAAGCACTCCTGTACACAGAGGAGAGGAGATGAACACTCAGACTTTAGTTGAACTAACACTGAGTCAGTAACACTGTACTCAGAGGAGAGGAGATGAACACTGAGGTCTTTGAATTAAAACAACTGAGTCAGTAACACTGTACTCAGAGGAGAGGAGATGAACACTGAGTCAGTAACACTGTACTCAGAGGAGAGGAGATGAACACTAAGGTCTTTAAGTTAAGCACACTGAGTCAGTAACACTGTACTCAGAGGAGAGGAGATGAACACTGAGTCAGTAACACTGTACACAGAGGAGAGGAGAGAACACTAAGGTCTTTAAGTGAAGAACACTGAGTCAGTGACACTGTACCAGAGGGAGAGGAGATGAACAGGAAGGTCACTGAAGAACACTGAGTCAGTAACACTGTACACGGAGGAGAGGAGATGAACACTAAGGTCTTTAAGTGAAGAACACTGAGTCAGTAACACTGTACACAGAGGAGAGGAGATGAACACTGAGTCAGTAACACTGTACACGGAGGAGAGGAGATGAACACTGAGTCAGTAACACTGTACACAGAGGAGAGGAGATGAACACTGAGTCAGTAACACTGTACACAGAGGAGAGGAGAGGAACACTAAGGTCTTTAAGTGAAGAACACTGAGTCAGTAACACTGTACACAGAGGAGAGGAGATGAACACTAAGGTCTTTAAGTGAAGAACACTGAGTCAGTAACACTGTACACAGAGGAGAGGAGATGAACACTAAGGTCTTTAAGTTAAGCACACTGAGTCAGTAACACTGTACACAGATGAGAGGAGATGAACACTGAGTCAGTAACACTGTACTCAGAGGAGAGGAGATGAACACTGTACACAGAGGAGAGGAGATGAACATTAAGCACACACTGAGTCAGTAACACTGTACAGAGGAGAGGAGATGAACACTGAGTCAGTAACACTGTACACAGAGGAGAGGAACACTAAGGTCTTTAATGAAGAACACTGAGTCAGTAACACTGTACACAGAGGAGAGGAGATGAACACTAAGGTCTTTAAGTGAAGAACACTGAGTCAGTAACACTGTACACGGAGGAGAGGAGATGAACACTGAGTCAGTAACACTGTACTCAGAGGAGAGGAGATGAACACTAAGGTCTTTAAGTTAAGCACACTGAGTCAGTAACACTGTACTCAGAGAGAGAGATGAACACTAAGATGAACACTGAGTCAGTAACACTGTACACAGAGGAGAGGAGATGAACACTGAGTCAGTAACACTGTACTCAGAGGAGAGGAGATGAACACTAAGGTCTTTAAGTGAAGAACACTGAGTCAGTAACACTGTACTCAGAGGAGAGGAGATGAACACTAAGGTCTTTAAGTTAAGCACACTGAGTCAGTAACACTGTACACAGAGGAGAGGAGATGAACACTAAGGTCTTTAAGTGAAGAACACTGAGTCAGTAACACTGTACACAGAGGAGAGGAGATGAACACTAAGGTCTTTAAGTGAAGAACACTGAGTCAGTAACACTGTACTCAGAGGAGAGGAGATGAACACTGTACTCAGAGGAGAGGAGATGAACATTAAGGTCTTTAAGTGAAGAACACTGAGTCAGTAACACTGTACTCAGAGGAGAGGAGATGAACACTGAGGTCTTTAGAGTGAGAGAACACTGAGTCAGTAACACTGTACACAGAGGAGAGGAGATGAACACTAAGGTCTTTAAGTGAAGAACACTGAGTCAGTAACACTGTACTCAGAGGAGAGAGATGAAACACAGAGGAGAGTGAGATGAGTCAGAACACTGTACTACACAGAGGAGAGGAGATGAACACTAAGGTCTTTAAGTTAAGCACACTGAGTCAGTAACACTGTACACAGAGGAGAGGAGATGAACACTGAGTCAGAGAGGAGAGGAGATGAACACTAAGGTCTTTAAGTTAAGCACACTGAGTCAGTAACACTGTACTCAGAGGAGAGGAGATGAACACTAAGGTCTTTAAGTGAAGAACACTGAGTCAGTAACACTGTACTCAGAGGAGAGGAGATGAACACTAAGGTCTTTAAGTGAAGCACACTGAGTCAGTAACACTGTACACAGAGGAGAGGAGATGAACACTGTACTCAGAGGAGAGGAGATGAACACTAAGGTCTTTAAGTGAAGAACACTGAGTCAGTAACACTGTACTCAGAGGAGAGGAGATGAACACTAAGGTCTTTAAGTGAAGAACACTGAGTCAGTAACACTGTACACAGAGGAGAGAGATGAACACTAAGGTCTTTAAGTGAAGAACACTGAGTCAGTAACACTGTACTCAGATGAACACTGTAACACTCAGAGGAGAGGAGATGAACACTAAGGTCTTTAAGTGAAGAACACTGAGTCAGTAACACTGTACACAGAGGAGAGGAGATGAACACTAAGGTCTTTAAGTGAAGAACACTGAGTCAGTAACACTGTATACACTCAGAGGAGAGGAGATGAACATTATGTTTAAGTAAGGTCTTTAAGTGAAGAACACTGAGTCAGTAACACTGTACTCAGATAACACTGTACTCAGAGAGAGAGATGAACACTAAAGGTCTTTAAGTTAAGCACACTGAGTCAGTAACACTGTACTCAGAGGAGAGGAGATGAACACTAAGGTCTTTAAGTGAAGCACACTGAGTCAGTAACACTGTACACAGAGGAGAGGAGATGAACAACTCAGAGGAGAGGAGATGAACACTAAGGTCTTTAAGTGAAGAACACTCAGTAACACTCAGAGGAGAGGAGATGAACACTAAGGTCTTTAAGTGAAGCACACTGAGTCAGTAACACTGTACTCAGAGGAGAGGAGAGATGAACACTAAGGAGAACACTGTAACACTGAGTGAGGAGAGGAGTAACACTGTACTCAGAGGAGAGAGAGATGAACACTAAGGTCTTTAAGTGAAGCATACTGAGTCAGTAACACTGTACACAGAGGAGAGGAGATAGAACACTGTACTCAGAGGAGAGGAGATGAACACTAATGTGAAGCACACTGAGTCAGTAACACTGTACACAGAGGAGAGGAGATGAACACTGAGTCAGTAACACTGCACTCAGAGGAGAGAGATGAACACTGAGGTCAGTTAAGCACACTCAGTAACACTGTACACAGAGGAGAGGAGAAAAACACTAAGGTCTTTAAGTGAAGAACACTGAGTCAGTAACACTGTACACAGAGGAGAGGAGATGAACACTAAGGTCTTTAAGTGAAGAACACTGAGTCAGTAACACTGTACACAGAGAGGAGATGAACATTAAGGATGAAGAACACTGAGTCAGTAACACTGTACTCAGAGGAGAGGAGATGAACATTAAGGTCTTTAAGTTAAGCACACTGAGTCAGTAACACTGTACACAGAGGAGAGGAGATGAACACTGTACTCAGAGGAGAGGAGATGAACACTAAGGTGAACTTTGAGAGTTAGAGAACACTGAGTCAGTAACACTGTACTCAGGAGAGGAGATGAACACTAAGGTCTTTAAGTTAAGAACACTGAGTCAGTAACACTGTACACAGAGGAGAGGAGATGAACACTAAGGTCAGTGAAGAACACTGAGTCAGTAACACTGTACTCAGAGGAGAGGAGATGAACACTAAGGTCTTTAAGTGAAGCACACTGAGTCAGTAACAGGTCAGAGGAGAGGAGATGAACACTGTACACAGAGGAGAGGAGATGAACACTAAGGTCTTTAAAGTGAAGAACACTGAGTCAGTAACACTGTACTCAGAGGAGAGGAGATGAACACTGAGTCAGTTTACTGTACACAGAGGAGAAGATGAACAGAGGAGTCAGTAACACTGTACACAGAGGAGAGGAGATGAACACTAAGGTCTTTAAGTGAAGAACACTGAGTCAGTAACACTGTACACAGAGGAGAGGAGATGAACACTAAGGTCTTTAAGTGAAGAACACTGAGTGACTGTACACAGATGAACACTGTACTCAGAGGAGAGGAGATGAACACTAAGGTCAGTGCACATGGAGTCAGTCAACACTGTACTCAGATGAACACTGTACACAGAGGAGAGGAGATGAACACTAAGGTCTTTAAGTGAAGCACACTGAGTCAGTAACACTGTACTCAGAGGAGAGGAGATGAACACTGTACACAGAGGAGAGGAGATGAACACTAAGGTCTTTAAGTGAAGAACACTGAGTCAGTAACACTGTACTCAGAGGAGGAGATGAACACTGAGGTCTTTACACAGAGGTTAGGAGATCAACACTGAGTCAGTAACACTGTACACAGAGGAGAGAGGAACACTAAGGTCTTTAAGTGAAGAACACTGAGTCAGTAACACTGTACACAGAGGAGAGGAGATGAACACTAAGGTCTGAGTCAGTAACACTGAGTCAGATAACACTGTACTCAGAGGAGAGGAGATGAACACTAAGGTCTTTAAGTGAAGCACACTGAGTCAGTAACACTGTAACAGAGGGAGAGGAGATGAACACTGTACTCAGAGGAGAGGAGATGAACACTCAAGGTCTTTAAGTGAAGAACACTGAGTCAGTAACACTGTACTCAGAGGAGAGGAGATGAACACTAAGGTCTTTAAGTTAAGAACACTGAGTCAGTAACACTGTACTCAGAGGAGAGGAGATGAACACTAAGGTCTTACACAGAGGAGATGAACACTGAGTCAGTAACACTGTACACAGAGGAGAGGAGATGAACACTGTACTCAGAGGAGAGGAGATGAACACTAAGGATGAAGAACACTGAGTCAGTAACACTGTACACAGAGGAGAGGAGATGAACACTGAGTCAGTAACACTCAGTAACACTGTACTCAGAGGAGAGGAGATGAACACTAAGGTCTTTAAGTGAAGAACACTGAGTCAGTAACACTGTACACAGAGGAGAGGAGATGAACACTAAGGTCTTTAAGTTAAGCACACTGAGTCAGTAACACTGGAGAGGAGATGAACACTAAGGATGAACACTGAGTCAGTAACACTGTACACAGAGGAGAGGAGAGGAAACACTAAGGTCTTTAAGTTGAAGCACACTGAGTCAGTAACACTGTACACAGAGGAGAGGAGATGAACACTGTACACAGAGGAGAGGAGATGAACACTAAGGTCTTTAAGTGAAGAACACTGAGTCAGTAACACTGTACTCAGAGGAGAGGAGATGAACACTAAGGTCTTTAAGTTAAGTAAACACTGTCAGTAACACTGTCAGTAACACTGTACACAGAGAGAGGAGATGAACACTAAGGTCTTTAAGTTAAGCACACTGAGTCAGTAACACTGTACTCAGAGGAGAGGAGATGAACACTAAGGTCTTTAAGTGAAGAACACTGAGTCAGTCAGATGAACACTGTACACAGAGGAGAGGAGATGAACACTAAGGTCAGTAACTGAGTCAGTAACACTGTACTCAGAGGGAGGAGATGAGATGAACACTGAGTCAGTCTCAGAGGGAGAGGAGAGAACACTGAGGTCAGTGAGTCAGTAACACTGTACTCCAGAGGAGAGGAGATGAACACTGTACTCAGAGGAGAGGAGATGAACACTGAAGAACACTGAGGTCTTCAGTAACACTGTACACAGAGAGTTAGAGCACACTGAGTCAGTAACACTGTACTCAGAGAGAGGAGATGAACACTAAGGTCTTTAAGTTAAGCACACTGAGTCAGTAACACTGTACACAGAGGAGAGGAGATGAACACTGTAACACTGTACTCAGAGGAGAGAGATGAACACTAAGGTCTTTAAGTGAAGCACACTGAGTCAGTAACACTGTGAACACTGAGTCAGTAACACTGGAAGAGGAGATGAACACTTTAACACTGTACTCAGAGGAGAGGAGATGAACACTGAGTCAGTCTTTAGGAGATGAAGGTCTTTAAGTGAAGCACACTGAGTCAGTAACACTTTACTCAGAGAGGAGATGAACACTGTACACAGAGGAGAGGGAGATGAACACTAAGGTCTTTAAGTAGAAGAACACTGAGTCAGTAACACTGTACACAGAGAGAGAGATGAACACTGAGTCACACTGTACACAGAGGAGAGGAGATCAACACTGGAGTCAGTAACACTGTACACAGAGGAGAGGAGAGGAACACTAAGGTCTTTAGAGTGAAGAACACTGAGTCAGTAACACTGTACACAGAGGAGAGAGATGAACACTAAGGTCTTTAAGTGAAGAACACTGAGTCAGTAACACTGTACTCAGAGGAGAGGAGATGAACACTGTACTCAGAGGAGAGGAGATGAACACTAAGGTCTTTAAGTGAAGAACACTGAGTCAGTAACACTGTACACAGAGAGATGGAACACTAAGGATGAAGAACACTGAGTGTAACACTACACAGAGGAGGAGATGAACACTAAAGGTCTTTAAGTGAAGAACACTGAGTCAGTAACACTGTACTCAGAGAGTGAGGAGATGAACACTGTACTCAGAGGAGAGGAGATGAACACTAAGGTCTTTAAGATTAAGAACACTGAGTCAGTAACACTGTACACAGAGGAGAGGAGATGAACACTAAGGTCAGTGAAGAACACTGTAACACTGTAGTCAATGACACTGAGGAGAGATGAACACTAAGGTCAGTAACTTTGAGTCAGTAACACTGTAGGAGAGGAGAGGAGATGAACACTAAGGTCTTTAAGGAAGAACACTGAGTCAGTAACACTGGTACACAGAGGAGGAGGAGAGGAACACTAAGGTCTTTAAGTGAAGCACACTGAAAGTCAGTAACCTGTACACAGAGGAGAATGAACACAGTACTCCAGAGAGGAGATGAACACTAAGGTCTTAAGTGAAGAACACTGAGTCAGTAAACACTGTACTCAGAGGAGAGTGAGATGAACATAGGGTCTTTAAGTTAAGCACACTGAGTCAGTAACACTGTACAGAGGAGGAGATGAGATGAACACTGTACACAGAGAGAGGAGATGAACATAAGGTCTTCCAAGTGAAGAACACTGAGTCAGTAACACTGTACTCAGAGGAGAGATGAACACCAAGGTCTTAAGTTAAGCACACACTGAGTCAGTAACACTGTACACAGAGAGAGAGATGAACACTGAGTCAACACTGTACACAGAGGAGAGGTACTAAGGAGTGAAGAACACTGAGTCAGTAACACTGTACTCAGAGGAGAGGAGATGAACACTAAGGTCTTTAAGTGAAGCACACTGAGTCAGTAACACTGTACTCAGAGGAGAAGAGATGAACACTGTCAGTAACAGAGGAGAGGAGATGGAACACTAAGGTCTTTGTTAAAGAACACTGAGTCAGTAACACTGTACTCAGAGGAGAGGAGTCACTGAGTCAGTAACACTGTACTCAGAGGAGGAGAGATGAACACTAAGTCTTTAAGTTAAGCACACTGAGTCAGCAACACTGAGTCAGAGGAGAGGAAGATGAACACTAAGGTCTTCAAGTGAAGAACACTGAGTCAGTAACACTGTACTCAGAGGAGAGGAGATGAACACTGTAACACTGTACTCAGAGGAGAGGAGAGTGTAACACTGTACACAGGTCTTTGTTAAGCACACTGAGTCAGTAACACTGTACTCAGAGGAGAGAGAACACTAAGGTCAACACTGAGTCAGTAACACTGTACACAGAGGAGAGGAGATGAACACTAAGGTCTTTTAAGTGAAGAACACTGAGTCAGTAAACACTGTACACAGAGGAGAGGAGAGGAACACAAAGGTCTTTAGTGAAGCACACTGAGTCGTAACACTGTACACAGAGGAGAGGAGAAACACTGCTCAGAGGAGAGGAGATGAACATAAGGTCTTTTGAAGAACACTGAGTCAGTAACACTGTACTCAGAGGAGAGGGAGAGATGAACACTAAGGTCTTCAAGTTAAGCACCTAAAGTCAGTAACACTGTACACAGAGGAGAAGGAGATGAACACTGTACAGAGGAGAGAGAGTGAACACTCAAGTCTTTAAGTGAAGAACACTGAGTCAGTAACACTGTACTCAGAGGAGAGAGATGAACACTAAGGTCTTTAAGTTACACACTGAGTCAGTAACACTGTACACAGAGGAGAGAGATGAACACTGAGTCAGCAAACACTGTACACACTGAGTCAGGAAGTGCTCAGAGGAGAGGAAGATGAACACTACAGGAGAGTGGTCTTTAAGTGAGATGAACACTAAGTCAGTAACACTGTACTCAGAGTGAGAGGACATTAAACACCAAGGTCTTTATGAACACTGTAACACACAGAGGAGAGGAGATGAACACTAGAGGTCTTTAAGTTAAGCACACTGAGTCAGTAACACTGTACACAGAGGAGTAGGAGATGAAACACTGAGTCAGTAACACTGTACAGAGGAGAGGAGATGAACACTGAGTCAGTAACACTGTACTCAGAGGGAGAGGAGATGAACACTGAGTCAGTAACACTGTACACAGAGGAGAGAATGAACACTAAGGTCTTTAGGTGGAAGCACACTGAGTCAGTAACACTGTACTCAGAGGAGAGAGATGAACACTGTACACAGAGGAGGAGATGAACACTAAGGTCTTTAAGTTAAGCACACTGAGTCAGTAACACTGTACACAGAGAGAGGAGATCAACACTGAGTCAGTAACACTGTACACAGAGGGAGAGAGAGAACACTAAGGTCTTTATGAAGAACACTGGAGTCAGTAACACTGTACACAGAGGAGAGATGAACACTAGGTATTTAAGTGAAGAACACTGAGTCAGTAACACTGTACACAGAGGGAGGAGATGAACACTGTACTCAGAGGGAGGAGATGAACACTAAAGGTCTTTGTTGAAGAACACTGAGTCAGTAACACTGTACTCAGAGGAGAGGAGATGAACACTAAGGTCTTTATGAAGAATTGATTGAGTCAGTAACACTGTACACAGAGGAGAGGAGATGAACACTAAGGTCTTTATGAAGAACACTGAGTCAGTAACACTGTACTCAGAGGAGAGGAGATGAACACTGTACTCAGAGGAGAGGAGATGAACACTAAGGTCTTTAAGTGAAGAACACTGAGTCAGTAACACTGTACACAGAGGAGAGGAGATGAACACTAGGTCTTACAAGTGAAGAACACTGAGTCAGGTAACATCAGCACAGAGGAGAGGAGAGGAACACTAAGGTCTTTAAGTGAAGAACACTGAGTCAGTAACACTGGTACTCAGAGGAGAGAGAGATGAACACTAAGGTCTTTAAGTTAAGCACACTGAGTCAGTAACACTGTACACAGAGGAGAGGAGATGAACACTAAGGTCTTTATGAAGAACACTGAGTCAGTAACACTGTACACAGATAGAGAGGAGAGGAGGAGTGAAGCACACTGAGTCAGTAACACTGTACACAGAGGAGAGGAGATGAACACTGTACTCAGAGGAGAGGAGATGAACACTAAGGTCTTTAAGTGAAGAACACTGAGTCAGTAACACTGTACTCAGAGGAGAGGAGATGAACACTAAGGTCTTTAAGTTAAGCACACTGAGTCAGTAAGTACTGTACACAGAGGAGAGGAGATGAACACAGCACACAGAGGAGGGAGATGAACACTAAGGTCTTTAAGTGAAGAACACTGAGTCAGTAACACTGTACTCAGAGGAGAGGAGATGAACACTAAAGGTCAGTTAAGCACACTGGAGTCAGTAACACTGTACACAGAGGAGAGGAGATGAACACTGAGTCAGTAACACTGTACTCAGAGGAGAGGAGAGAACACTAAGGCTTTTATGGAAGGAACACTGAGTCAGTAACACTGTTACTCAGAGGAGAGAGATGAACACTAAGGTCTTTAAGTGAAGAACACTGAGTCAGTAACACAGAGGAGAGGAGATGTGACACAGAGGGAGAGGAGATGAACACTAAGGTCTTTGTGAAGAACACTGAGTCAGTAACACTGTACTCAGAGGAGAGGAGATGAACATTAAGGTCTTTAAGTGAAGAACACTGAGTCAGTAACACTGTACACAGAGAGAGGAGATGAACACTAAGGTCTTTAAGTTGAAGAACACTGAGTCAGTAACACTGTACTCAGAGGAGAGAGATGAACACTGTACTCAGAGGAGAGGAGATGAACACTCAAGGTCTTTAAGTGAAGAACACTGAGTCAGTAACACTGTACACAGAGGGAGAGGAGATGAACACTAAGGTCTTTAAGTTAAGCAACTGAGTCAGTAACACTGTACAGAGGAGTGAAGAACACTGAGTCAGTAACACTGTACTCAGAGGAGAGGAGATGAACACTAAGGTCTTAGAAAGTTAAGCACACTGGAGTCAGTAACACTGTACACAGAGGAGAGGAGATGAACACTAAGGTATTTATGAAGAACACTGAGTCAGTAACACTGTACACAGAGGAGAGGAGAGGAACACTAAGGTCTTTAAGGAAGCACACTGAGTCAGTAACACTGTACACAGAGGAGAGGAGATGAACACTGTACTCAGAGGAGAGGAGGATGAACACTAAGGTCTTTATGAAGAACACTGAGTCAGTAACACTGTACTCAGAGAGGAGAGGAGATGAACACTAAGGTCTTTAAGTTAAGCACACTGAGTCAGTAACACTGTACACAGAGGAGAGGAGATGAACACTGGCCACAGAGGAGAGGAGATGAACACTAAGGTCTTTAAGTGAAGAACACTGAGTCAGTAACACTGTACTCAGAGGAGAGGAGATGAACACTAAGGTCTTTAAGTTAAGCACACTGAGTCAGTAACACTGTACACAGAGGAGAGGAGATGAACACTGGAGTCAGTAACACTGTACACAGAGGAGAGGAGGAACACCAAGGTCAACACTGAGTCAGTAAACTGTACTCAGAGGGAGAGGAGTGAACACTACACAGAGAGAGGGGAGATGGAACACTAAGGTCTTTATTAAGCACACTGAGTCAGTAACACTGTACTCAGAGGAGAGGGAGATGAACACTGAGTCAGCAACAGACACAGAGAGAGGAGATGAACACTAAGTCAGTAACACTGTACTCAGAGGAGAGGAGATGAACACTGAGTCAGATGAACACTGTACACAGAGGAGAGGAGATGAACACTCAAGGTCTTTGTTGAAGCACACTGGGAGTACTCAGAGGAGAGGAGATGAACACTGCACACAGAGGAGAGTGAGATGAACACTAAGGTTCTTATGAAGAACACTTGAGTCAGTAACACTGTACACAGAGGAGAGAGATGAACACTGGAGTCAGTAACACTGCACACAGAGGAGAGGAGATGAACACTAAGGTATTTGGAAGAACACTGAGTCAGTAACACTGTACTCAGATAGGAGAGTGAGATGAACACTAAGGTATTTAAGTGAAGAACACTGAGTCAGTAACACTGTACACAGAGGAGAGGAGAGGAACACTCAGAGTGAGAGGAGATGAACACTAATTTATGGAAGAAACACTGAGTCAGTAACACTGTACATGAGAGGAGAGGAGATGAAAACACTCAAGGTCTTTGTGAAGAACACTGAGTCAGTAACACCTGTACACAGAGGAGAGGAGATGAACACTGTCTTTATGAGGGAGAGTCAGCAACACTGGCACTCAGAGGAAGAGGAGATGAACACTGTACTCAGAGGAGAGGAGATGAACACTAAGGTCTTTAAGTGAAGAACACTGAGTCAGTAACACTGTACAGAGGAGAGGAGAGGAACACTAAGGGAAGAACACTGAGTCAGCAACACTGTACACAGAGGAGAGGAGAGGAACACAAGGGTCTTTAAGTGAAGAACACTGAGTCAGTAACACTGTACTCCAGAGAGGAGAGGAGAGATGAACACCAAGGTCTTTAGTTAAGCACACTGAGTCAGTAAACACTGTACACAGAGGAGAGGAGATGAAACACTGTCAGGTCTTACAACAGATGAAGAACACTGAGTCAGTAACACTGTACTCAGAGGAGAGGAGTCTTTAATGAACACTGAGTCAGTAACACTGTACACAGAGGAGAGGAGATGAACACAGTCAGTAACACTGAAACACAGAGGAGAGTGAAGAACACTGAGTCAGTAACACTGTACACAGAGGAGAGGAGAGGAACACTAAGGTTTATGAAGTACACTGAGTCAGAACACTGTACTCAGAGGAGAGGAGATGAACACTGTACACAGAGGAGAGAGATGAACACTAAGGTCTTTGAAGAACACTGAGTCAGTAACACTGTACACACACTGAGTCAGTAACACTGTACACAGAGGAGAGGAGATGAACACTGAGTCAGGTCTCAGAGGAGAGTGAAGAACACTGAGTCAGTAACACTGTACACAGAGGAGAGGAGATGAACACTAAGGTCTTTGTGAAGCACACTGAGTCAGTAACACTGTACACAGAGGAGGAGATGAACAGATGAACACTGTACTCAGAGGAGAGGAGATGAACACTAAGGTCTTTAAGTGAAGAACACTGAGTCAGTAACACTGTACTCAGAGGAGAGGAGATGAACACTATGCCTTACAGTGGCCACAGAGGAGAGGAGATGAAACACTGGGTCAGTAACACTGTACACAGAGAGAGGAGATGAACACTGTACACAGAGGAGAGTGAGATGAACACTAAGGGTCTTTAAGAGAAGAACACTGAGTCAGTAACACTGTACTCAGAGGAGAGAGATGAACACTAAGGTCTTTAAGTTAAGCACACTGAGTCAGTAACACTGTACACAGAGGAGAGGAAGAACACTGAGTCAGTAACACTGTACTCAGAGGAGAGGAGATGAACACTAAGGTCTTTAGTGAAGAACACTGAGTCAGTAACACTGTACACAGAGGAGAGGAGATGAACACTAAGGTCTTTATGAAGAACACTGAGTCAGTAACACTGTACACAGAGGAGAGGAGATGGAGTCAAACACTGTACTCAGAGGAGAGGAGATGAAACACTATGTCTTTAAGTTAAGAACACTGAGTCAGTAACACTGTACTCAGAGGAGAGGAGATGAACATTAAGGTCTTTATGAAGAACACTGAGTCAGTAACACTGTACTCAGAGGAGAGGAGATGAACACTAAGGTCTTTATGGGAAGAACACTGAGTCAGTAACACTGTACACAGAGGAGAGGAGATGAACACTGTACACAGAGGAGAGGAGATGAAACACCAAGGTCTTTATGAAGAACACTGAGTCAGTAACACTGGGTACTCAGAGTGAGAGGAGATGAACACTCAAGGTCTTTAAGTTAAGCACACTGGAGTCAGTAACACTGTACACAGAGGAGAGGAGATGAACACTGAGTCAGTAACACTGTACTCAGAGGAGAGGAGATGAACACTCAAGGTCTTTATGAAGAACACTGAGTCAGTAACACTGTACACAGAGGAGAGGAGATGAACACTAAGGTCTTTAAGTGAAGAACACTGAGTCAGTAACACTGTACACTGGAGAGGGGAGATGAACACTGAGTCAGTAACACTGTACTCAGAGGAGAGGAGATGAACACTCAAGGTCTTTAAGTTAAGAACACTGAGTCAGTAACACTGTACTCAGGGAGAAGGAACAAATTCACTGAGTCAGATAACACTGTACTCAGAGGGAGAGGAGATGAACACTAAGGTCTTTGAAGCACACTGAGTCAGTAACACTGTACACAGAGGAGAGGAGATGAACACTGTACACAGAGGAGAGGAGATGAACACTAAGGCCTTTAAGTGAAGAACACACACACAAAAATACTGTACTCCAGATGATATGAGATGAACACTAAGGTCTTTGCTGCTTAATAATTGAGTCAGTAAAGACTAAAATAAGAGTGAGACATTAGATTTAACACCTAGTCAACACTGCTCAGAGGGAGAGGAGATGAACACTAAGGTATTTGGCGGAAGAACACTGAGTCAGTAACACTGTACACAGAGGAGAGGAGATGAACACTAAGGTCTTTAAGTGAAGAACACTGAGTCAGTAACACTGTACACAGAGGAGAGGAGATGAACACTGAGTCAGTAACACTGTACTCAGAGGAGAGGAGATGAACACTAAGGTCTTTAAGTTAAGAACACTGAGTCAGTAACACTGTACTCAGAGGAGAGGAGATGAACATTAAGGTCTTTAAGTGAAGAACACTGAGTCAGTAACACTGTACTCAGAGGAGAGGAGATGAACACTGAGTCAGTAACACTGTACTCAGAGGAGATGAACACTAAGGTATTTAAGTGAAGCACACTGAGTCAGTAACACTGTACTCAGAGGAGAGGAGATGAACACTGTACACAGAGGAGAGGAGATGAACACTAAGGTCTTTAAGTTAAGCACACTGAGTCAGTAACACTGTACACAGAGGAGAGGAGATGAACACTGAGTCAGTAACACTGTACACAGAGGAGAGGAGATGAACACTAAGGTCTTTAAGTGAAGAACACTGAGTCAGTAACACTGTACACAGAGGAGAGGAGATGAACACTAAGGTCTTTAAGTGAAGAACACTGAGTCAGTAACACTGTACACGGAGGAGAGGAGATGAACACTGAGTCAGTAACACTGTACTCAGAGGAGAGGAAATGAACACTAAGGTCTTTAAGTTAAGAACACTGAGTCAGTAACACTGTACTCAGAGGAGAGAAGATGAACACTAAGGTCTTTAAGTGAAGCACACTGAGTCAGTAACACTGTACACAGAGGAGAGGAGATGAACACTGTACTCAGAGGAGAGGAGATTAACACTGAGTCAGTAACACTGTACACAGAGGAGAGGAGATGAACACTGAGTCAGTAACACTGTACACAGAGGAGAGGAGATGAACACTGAGTCAGTAACACTGTACTCAGAGGAGAGGAGATGAACACTAAGGTCTTTAAGTGAAGAACACTGAGTCAGTAACACTGTACACAGAGGAGAGGAGATGAACACTAAGGTCTTTAAGTGAAGAACACTGAGTCAGTAACACTGTACACAGAGGAGAGGAGATGAACACTGTACTCAGAGGAGAGGAGATGAACACTAAGGTCTTTAAGTGAAGAACACTGAGTCAGTAACACTGTACACAGAGGAGAGGAGATGAACACTGTACTCAGAGGAGAGGAGATGAACACTAAGGTCTTTAAGTGAAGAACACTGAGTCAGTAACACTGTACACAGAGGAGAGGAGATGAACACTAAGGTCTTTAAGTGAAGAACACTGAGTCAGTAACACTGTACTCAGAGGAGAGGAGATGAACACTAAGGTCTTTAAGTGAAGCACACTGAGTCAGTAACA
>NW_027037434.1:0-19534 GCF_034236695.1 Oncorhynchus nerka
GTAATGAACCCACAGTTAATACCAGGGTACCGTTCTCTTACCTGGCGGTAATGAACCCACAGTTAATACCAGGGTACTGTTCTCTTACCTGGCTTAATGAACCCACAGTTAATACCAGGGTACTGTTCTCTTACCTGGCTTAATGAACCCACAGTTAATACCAGGGTACTGTTCTCTTACCTAGCTTAATGAACCCACAGTTAATACCAGGGTACTGTTCTCTTACCTGGCTTAATGAACCCACAGTTAATACCAGGGTACTGTTCTCTTACCTGGCTGTAATGAACTCACAGTTAATACCAGGGTACTGTTCTCTTACCTAGCTGTAATGAACCCACAGTTAATACCAGGGTACTGTTCACTTACCTGGCTGTAATGAACTCACAGTTAATACCAGGGAACTGTTTTCTTACCTGGCTGTAATGAACTCACAGTTAATACCAGGGTACTGTTCTCTTACCTGGCTATAGCTTAATGAACCCACAGGTAATACCAGGGTACTGTTCTCTTACCTGGCTATAGCTTAATGAACCCACAGTTATTACCAGGGTACTGTTCTCTTACCTGGCTGTAGCTTAATGAATCCACAGTTAATACCAGGGTACTGTTCTCTTACATGGCTGTAATGAACCCACAGTTAATACCAGGGTACTGTTCTCTTACCTGGCTGTAATGAACCCACAGTTAATACCAGGGCACTGTTCTCTTACCTGGCTGTAATGAATCCACAGTTAATACCAGGGTACTGTTCCCTTACCTAGCTGTAATGAACCCACAGTTAATACCAGGGTACTGTTTTCTTACCTGGCTGTAATGAACTCACAGTTAATACCAGGGTACTGTTCTCTTACCTGGCTGTAATGAACTCACA
Source organism: Oncorhynchus nerka (assembly GCF_034236695.1). Lineage (NCBI taxonomy): Eukaryota > Metazoa > Chordata > Actinopteri > Salmoniformes > Salmonidae > Oncorhynchus > Oncorhynchus nerka. The sequence goes on from NW_027037434.1 coordinate 872, forward strand.
GTTAATACCAGGGTACTGTTTTCTTACCCGGCTGTAATGAAATCACAGTTAATACCAGGGTACTGTTCTCTTACCTAGCTGTAATGAACTCACAGTTAATACCAGGGTACTCTTCTCTTACCTGGCTGTAATGAACTCACAGTTAATACCAGGGTACTGTTTTCTTACCTGGCTGTAATGAACTCACAGTTAATACCAGGGTACTGTTCTCTTACCTGGCTATAGCTTAATGAACCCACAGTTAATACCAGAGTACTGTTCTCTTACCTGGCTGTAGCTTAATGAATCCACAGTTAATACCAGGGTACTGTTCTCTTACCTGGCTGTAATGAACCCACAGTTAATACCAGGGTACTGTTTTCTTACCTGCCTGCAATGAACTCACAGTTAATACCAGGGTCCTGTTCTCTTACCTGGCTTAATGAACAACACAGTTAATACCAGGGTACTGTTCTCTTACCTGGCTTAATGAACCCACAGTTAATCCCAGGGTACTGTTCTCTTACCTAGCTTAATGAACCCACAGTTAATACCAGGGTACTGTTCCCTTACCTGGCTGTAGCTTAATGAATCCACAGTTAATGCCAGGGTACTGTTCTCTTGCCTAGCTGTAATGAACTCACAGTTAATACCAGGGTACTGTTCTCTTACATGGCTGTAATGAACCCACAGTTAATACCAGGGTACTGTTCTCTTACCTGGCTGTAATGAACCCACAGTTAATCTTAGAATTTTCTTCTCTTACCTGTTCCTTAATGAATCCACAGTTAATACCAGGGTACTGTTCTCTTACCTAGCTGTAATGAACCCACAGTTAATACCAGGGTACTGTTTCTTACCTGGCTGTAGCTTAATGAATCCACAGTTAATGCCAGGGTACTGTTCTCTTACCTGGCTGTAATGAACTCACAGTTCTAATGCCAGGGTACTGTTTTCTTACCTGTGTAGCTGTAATGAACTCACAGTTAATGCCAGGGTGCTGTTCTCTTGGCTATAGCTGTAATGAACTCACAGTTAATACCAGGGTACTGTTCTCTTACCTGGCTGTAATGAACCCCACAGTTAATACCAGGGTACTGTTCTCTTACCTGGCTGTAGACCCACAGTTAATACCAGGGTATAGATCCACAGTTAATACCAGGGTGCTGTTCTCTTACCTGGCTTAATGAACAACACAGTTAATACCAGGTACTGTTCTCTTACCTGGCTTAATGAACCACAGTTAATCCCAGGGTACTGTTCTCTTACCTAAATAATGAACCCACAGTTGTAACAGGGTACTGTTCCACCTGGCTATAGCTTAATGAATCCACAGTTAATGCCAAGGGTACTGTTCTCTTTTCAGCTGTAATGAACTCTACCCAGTTAAAACCAGAATTACTGTTCACTTACCTGGCTATGTAAGTTAATACCAGGGTACTGTTCTCTTACCTGGCTTAATGAACAACACAGTTAATACCAGGGTACTGTTCTCTTACCTGGCTTAATGAACCCACAGTTAATACCAGGGTACTGTTCTCTTACCTGGCTATAGCTTAATGAACCCACAGTTAATACCAGAGTACTGTTCTCTTACCTGGCTGTAGCTTAATGAATCCACAGTTAATACCAGGGTACTGTTCTCTTACCTGGCTGTAATGAACCCACAGTTAATACCAGGGTACTGTTTTCTTACCTGCCTGTAATGAACTCACAGTTAATACCAGGGTCCTGTTCTCTTACCTGGCTTAATGAACAACACAGTTAATACCAGGGTACTGTTCTCTTACCTGGCTTAATGAACCCACAGTTAATCCCAGGGTACTGTTCTCTTACCTAGCTTAATGAACCCACAGTTAATACCAGGGTACTGTTCCCTTACCTGGCTGTAGCTTAATGAATCCACAGTTAATGCCAGGGTACTGTTCTCTTGCCTAGCTGTAATGAACTCACAGTTAATACCAGGGTACTGTTCTCTTACCTGGCTGTAATGAACCCACAGTTAATACCAGGGTACTGTTCTCTTACCTGGCTGTAGCTTAATGAATCCACAGTTAATACCAGGGTACTGTTCTCTTACATGGCTTAATGAACAACACAGTTAATCCCAGGGTACTGTTCTCTTGCCTAGCTGTAATGAACTCACAGTTAAAACCAGGGTACTGTTCACTTACCTGGCTGTAATGAACTCACAGTTAATACCAGGGAACGGTTTTCTTACCTGGCTGTAATGAACTCACAGTTAATACCAGGGTACTGTTCTCTTACCTGGCTATGGCTTAATGAACCCACAGGTAATACCAGGGTACTGTTCTCTTACCTGGCTATAGCTTAATGAACCCACAGTTATTACCAGGGTACTGTTCTCTTACCTGGCTGTAGCTTAATGAATCCACAGTTAATACCAGGGTACTGTTCTCTTACCTGGCTGTAATGAACCCTAAGTTAATACCAGGGTACTGTTCTCTTACCTGGCTGTAATGAACCCACAGATAATACCAGGGCACTGTTCTCTTACCTGGCTGTAATGAATCCACAGTTAATACCAGGGTACTGTTCTCTTACCTAGCTGTAATGAACCCACAGTTAATACCAGGGTACTGTTTTCTTACCTGGCTGTAATGAACTCACAGTTAATACCAGGGTACTGTTCTCTTACCTGACTGTAATGAACTCACAGTTAATACCAGGGTACTGTTTTCTTACCTGGCTGTAATGAACTCACAGTTAATACCAGGGTACTGTTCTCTTACCTAGCTGTAATGAACTCACAGTTAATACCAGGGTACTGTTCTCTTACCTGGCTGTAATGAACTCACAGTTAATACCAGGGTACTGTTTTCTTACCTGGCTGTAATGAACTCACAGTTAATACCAGGGTACTGTTCTCTTACCTGGCTATAGCTTAATGAACCCACAGTTAATACCAGGGTACTGTTCTGCTTACCTGGCTGTAATGAACCCACAGTTAATACCAGGTACATTCTCTTACCTGGCTGTAATGAACCACAGTTAATACTAGGGTACTGTTTTCTTACCTGCCTGTAATGAACTCACAGTTAATACCAGGGTACTGTTCTCTTACCTGGTAATGAACAACACAGTTAATACCAGGGTACTGGTCTCTTACCTGGCTGTAGCTTAATGAATCCACAGTTAATCAGGGTACTGTTCTCTTACTAGCTTAATGAACCCACAGATTAATACCAGGGTACTGTTCCCTTACCTGGCTGTAGCAATGAATCCACAGTTAATGCCAGGGTACTGTTCCTCTTACCTAGCTTAATGAACCCACAGTTAATGCCAAATTTTGTTCACTTACCTGGCTGTAGCTTAATGAATCCACAGTTAATGCCAGGAGTACTGTTCTCTTGCCTAGCTGTAATGAACTCACGGTTAATACCGGTACTGTTCTCTTACCTGGGCTGTAATGAACCCACAGTTAATACCAGGGTACTGTTCTCTTACCTGGCTGGCTTAATGAATCCACAGTTAATACCAAGTACTGTTCTCTTGCAAGCAATGAACAACACAGTTAATACCAGGTACTGTTCTACATAGCTTAATAGACCACAGTTAATCCCAGGGTACTGTTCTCTTACCTAGCTTAATGAACCCACAGTTAATAACAGGGTACTGTTCCCTTACCTGGCTGTAGCTTATTGATCCACAGTTAATGCCAGGGTACTGTTCTCTTTACCTAGCTGTAATGAACTCACAGTTAAAACCAGGGTACTGTTCACTTACCTGCTGTAATGAACTCACAGTTAATACCAGGAACGGTTTTCTTACCTGGCTTAATGAACTCACAGTTAATACCAGGGTACTGTTCTCTTACCTGGCTATGGCTTAATGAACCCACAGGTAATACCAGGGTACTGTTCTCTTACCTGGCTATAGCTTAATGAACCCACAGTTATTACCAGGGTACTGTTCTCTTACCTGGCTGTAGCTTAATGAATCCACAGTTAATACCAGGGTACTGTTCTCTTACCTGGCTGTAATAGACCCCACCCAGTTAATACCAGGGTACTGTTCTCTTACCTGGCTGTAATGAACCACAGTTTAATACCAGGGCACTAGTCTCTTACCTGGCTGTAATGAATCCACAGTTAATACCAGGGTACTGTTTTCTTACCTGGCTGTAATGAACTCACAGTTAATACCAGGGTGCTGTTCTCTTACCTGGCTGTAGCAAGATCCACAGTTAATACCAGGGTACTGTTCTCTTACCTGGCTGTAATGAACTCACAGTTAATACCAGGTACTGTTTTCTTCTGCCTGTAATGAACTCACAGTTAATACCAGGGGTACTGTTCTCTTACCTGGCTTAATGAACAACACAGTTAATACCAGAGGTACTGGTCTCTTACCTGGCTGTAGCTAATGAATCCACAGTTAATCCCAGGGTGCTGTTCTCTTACCTAGCTTAATGAACCCACAGTTAATACCAGGGTACTGTTCCCTTACCTGGCTGTAGCTTAATGAATCCACAGTTAATGCCAGGGTACTGTTCTCTTACCTAGCTTAATGAACCCCAGTTAATACCAGGGTACTGTTCCCTTACCTGGCTGTAGCTTAATGAATCCACAGTTAATGCCAGGGTACTGTTCTCTTGCCTAGCTGTAATGCACAGTTAATACCAGGGTACTGTTCTCTTACCTGGCTGTAATGAACCCACAGTTAATACCAGGGTACTGTTCTCTTACCTGCTGTAGCTTAATGAATCCACAGTTAATACCAGGGTACTGTTCTCTTACCTGGCTTAATGAACAACACAGTTAATACCAGGGTACTGTTCTCTTACCGTAATGAACCCACAGTTAATCAGGGTACTGTTCTCTTACCTAGCTTAATGAACCCACAGTTAGTAACAGGGTACTGTTCCTTACCTGGCTATAAGCTTAATGAATCCACAGTTAATGCCAGGGTACTGTTCTCTTGCCTAGCTGTAATGAACTCACAGTTAAAACCAGGGTGCTGTTCACTTACCTGGCTGTAATGAACTCACAGTTAATACCAGGAGCGGTTTTCTTTCCTGGCTGTAATGAACTCACAGTTAATACCAGGGTACTGTTCTCTTACCTGGCTATGGCCAATGAACCCCACAGGTAATACCAGGGTACTGTTCTCTTACCTGGCTGTGGCTTAACGAATCCACAGTTAATACCAGGGTACTGTTCTCTTACCTGGCTGTAATGAACCCACAGTTAATACCAGGGTACTGTTTTCTTACCTGCCTGTAATGTTCCACCCCAGTTAATACCAGGGCACTGTTCTCTTACCTGGCTTAATGAACAACACAGTTAATACCAGGTACTGGTCTCTTACCTGGCTGTAGCTTAATGAATCCACAGTTAATCCCAGGGTACTGTTCTCTTACCTAGCTTAATAGACCCACAGTTAATACCAGGGTACTGTTCCCTTATCTGGCTGTAGCTTAATAGATCCACAGTTAATGCCAGGGTACTGTTCTCTTGCCTAGCTTAATGAACTCACAGTTAATACCAGGGTACTGTTCCCTTGCCTGGCTGTAATGAATCCACAGTTAATGCCAGGTACTGTTCTCTTGCCTAGCTGTAATGAACTCACCCAGTTGAAACCAGGGTCTGTTCACTTATGAATGAACTCACAGTTAATGCCAGGGAGCGGTTTTCTTACCTGGCTGTAATGAACAACACAGTTAATACCAGGGTACTGTTCTCTTACTGGCTGGCTTAATGAACCCACAGTTAATCCAGGGTACTGTTCTCTTACCTGGCTATAGCTTAATGAACCCACAGTTATTACCAGGTACTGTTCCCTTACCTGGCTGTAGCTTAATGAATCCACAGTTAATGCCAGGGTACTGTTCTCTTGCCTAGCTGTAATGAACTCACAGTTAAAACCAGGGTACTGTTCTCTTACCTGGCTGTAATGAACACAGTTAATACCAGGGAGCTAGTTTCTTACCTGGCTGTAATGAACTCACAGTTAATACCAGGGTACTGTTCTCTTACCTAGCTTAATGAACCCACAGTTAATACCAGGGTACTGTTCTCTTTACCTGGCTGTAATAGCTTAATGAACTGTTTTCTTACCTGCCTGTAATGAACTCACAGTTAATACCTGGCTGTACCTGCTTAATGAACCACAGTTAATGCCAGGAGTACTGTTCTCTTGCCTAGCTGTAATGAACCCACAGTTAATCCCAGGGTACTGTTTTCTTACCTAGCTTAATGAACTGCAGTTAATACCAGGGTACTGTTTCCTTACCTGGCTGTAGTAATGAATCCACAGTTAATGCCAGGGTACTGTTTTCTTACCTGGCTGTAATGAACTCACAGTTAATACCAGGGTACTGTTCTCTTACCTAGCTGTAATGAATCCACAGTTAATACCAGGAGTGCTCTTCTCTTACCTAGCTGTAATGAACTCACAGTTAATACCTGGGTACTGTTCTCTTACCTGGCTGTAATGAACCCACAGTTAATACCAGGAGTACTGTTCTCTTACCTGGCTGTAGCTTAATGAATCCACAGTTAATACCAGGGTACTGGTCTCTTACCTGGCTTAATGAACCCACAGTTAATCCCAGGGTACTGTTCTCTTACCTAGCTTAATGAACCCACAGTTAATACAGAGTACTGTTCTCTTACCTGGCTGTAGCTTAATGAATCCACAGTTAATGCCAGGGTACTGTTCTCTTACCTGGCTGTAATGAACTCACAGTTAAAACCAGAGGTACTGTTTCTTACCTGGCTGTAATGAACTCTGATTAATACCAGGAACGGTTTTCTTACCTGGCTGTAATGAACTCACAGTTAATACCAGGGTACTGTTCTCTTACCTTACACGAAGCCCAATGAACCCACAGTTAATCCCAGGGTACTGTTCTCTTACCTAGCTTAATGAACCCACAGTTAATACAGGGTACTGTTCCCTTACCTGGCTGTAGCAATGAATCCACAGTTAATGCCAGGGTACTGTTCTCTTACCTGGCTGTAATGAACTCACAGTTAATACCAGGGTACTGTTCTCTTACCTGGCTGTAATGAACCCACAGTTAATACCAGGGTACTGTTCTCTTACCTGGCTGTAATGAACTCACAGTTAATACCAGGGAACTGTTTTCTTACCTGGCTGTAATGAACTCACAGTTAATACCAGGGTACTGTTCTCTTACCTGGCTATAGAATCCACAGTTAATGACTGTTCTCTTACCCTGTAATGAACCCACAGTTAATACCAGGGTACTGTTTTCTTCTGCCTGTTGAACTCCTGGCTACCTGGCTTAATGAACCCACAGTTATTACCAGGGTACTGGTCTCTTACCTGGCTGTAGCTTAATGAATCCACAGTTAATCCCAGGGTACTGTTCTCTTACCTAGCTTAATGAACCCACAGTTAATACCAGGGTACTGTTCTCTTACCTGGCTGTAATGAATCCACAGTTAATACCAGGGCACTGTTCTCTTACCTAGCTTAATGAACCCACAGTTAATAGGGTACTGTTCCTTACCTGGCTGTGCAATGAATCCACAGTTTCTCTTTCTCTTGCCTAGCTGTAATGAACTCACAGTTAATACCAGGGTACTGTTCTCTTACCTGGCTGTAATGAACCCACAGTTAATACCAGAGGGTACTGTTCTCTTACCTGGCTGTAGCAATGAATCCACAGTTAATACCAGGGTACTGTTCTCTTACCTGGCTTAATGAACAACACAGTTAATACCAGGGTACTGCAAGCTTAATGAACCCACAGTTAATCCCAGGTACTGTTCTCTTACCTAGCTTAATGCAGTTAGTAAAATGAACCCTATAGCTTAATGAATCCACAGTTAATGCCAGGGCACTGTTCTCTTACCCAAGCTGTAATGAACTCACAGTTAAAACCAGGGTACTGTTCACTTACCTAGCTGTAATGAACCCACAGTTAATAAAGGGTACTGTTTTCTTACCTGGCTGTAATGAACTCACAGTTAATACCAGGGTACTGTTCTCTTACCTGGCTATGGCTTAATGAACCCACAGGTAATACCAGGGTACTGTTCTCTTACCTGGCTGTAATAGAGATCCACAGTTAATACCAGGGTACTGTTCTCTTACCAAGCTGTAATGAACTCACAGTTAATACCAGGGTACTGTTTTCTTACCTGCCTGTAATGAACTCACAGTTAATACCAGGGAATTGCTGTTCTCTTACCACACAATAGACAACACAGTTAGTACCAGGGTACTGGTCTCTTACCTGGCTTAATGAACCCTCTTAATCCCTGCTGTTTACTAGCTTAATGAACCCACAGTTAATACCAGACTACTGTTCCCTTATCTGGCTGTAGCTTAATGAATCCACAGTTAATACCAGGGTACTGTTCTCTTACCTGGCTGTAATGAACTCACAGTTAATACCAGGGTACTGTTCTCTTACCTGGCTGTAATGAACTCCACAGTTAATACCAGGGTACTGTTCTCTTACCTGGCTGTATCTTAATGAATCCACAGTTAATACAAGGGTACTGTTCTCTTACCTGGCTGTAATGAACTCACAGTTAATACCAGGTACTGTTCTCTAATGAACCAGTTAATGGCTTACCTAGCTTAATGAACCCACAGTTAATAACAGGGTACTGTTCTCTTACCTGGCTAAGCAATGAATCCACAGTTAATGCCAGGGTACTGTTCTCAACGCCTAGCTGTAATGAACTTAGTTAAAACCCAGGGTACTGTTCTCTTACCTGGCTGTAATGAACTCACAGTTAATGAACGGTTTTCTTACAGCTTAATGAACTCACCCAGGGTACTGTTCTCTTACCTGGCTGTAATGAACCACAGGTAATACCAGGGTACTGTTCTCTTACCTGGCTGTAATGAACCCACAGTTATTACCAGGGCACTGTTCTCTTACCTGGCTGTAATAATGAATCCACAGTTAATACTAACAGGGTACTGTTCTCTTACCTAGCTGTAATGAACCCACAGTTAATACCAGGGTACTGTTTTCTTACCTGGCTGTAATGAACTCACAGTTAATACCAGGGTACTGTTCTCTTACCTGGCTGTAATGAACTCACAGTTAATACCAGGGTACTGTTTCTTACCTGGCTGTAATGAACTCACAGTTAATACCAGGGTGCTGTTCTCTTACCTAGCTGTAATGAACTCACAGTTAATACCAGGGTACTCTTCTCTTACCTGGCTGTAATGAACTCACAGTTAATACCAAGGGTACTGTTTTCTTACCTGGCTGCAATGAACTCTGCCAGTTAATGCCAGGGTACTGTTCTCTTACCTGAGCTGTAACCCAATGAACAACCCAGTTAATACCAGGGTACTGTTTCTCTTACCTGGCTTAATAACCCACAGTTAATCCCAGGGTGCTGTTCTCTTACCTGGCTTAATGAACCCACAGTTAATACAGAGTACTGTTCTCTTACCTGGCTGTAATAAGATCCCAGTTAATCCCCAGGGTACTGTTCTCTTACCTAGCTTAATGAACCCACAGTTAATACCAGGGTACTGTTTTCTTACCTGGCTGTAATGAACTCACAGTTAATACCGAATTTGCTGTTCTCTTACCTAGCTTAATGAACCTGATTAATCCCAGGGTAGTTCTCTTACCTACAACCCACAGTTAATACCAGGGTACTGTTCCCTTACCTGGCTGGCTTAATGAACCCACAGTTAATCCCAGAATTGCTGTTCTCTTGCCTAGCTGTAATAGAACCCACAGTTAATACCAGGGTACTGTTCTCTTCCTGGCTGTAATGAACCCACAGTTAATGGCTGTAGCTTAATGAATCCACAGTTAATACCAGGGTACTGTTCTCTTACCTCTTGAACAACACAGTTAAGCCTAATTCTCTTACCTGGCTTAATGAACCCACAGTTAATACCAGGGTACTGTTCTCTTACCTGGCTGCTTAATGAACCCACAGTTAATACCAGAGTACTGTTCTCTTACCTGGCTGTAATGAACTCACAGTTAATACCAGGGTACTGTTCTCTTACCTGGCTGTAATGAACCCCTACCAGGGTACTGTTTTCTTACCTGGCTGTAATGAACTCACAGTTAATACCAGGGTACTGTTCTCTTACCTGGCTATAACCCAATGAACCCACAGGTAATGCCAGTGCCCTGTTCTCTTACCTGGCTATAGCTTAATGAACCCACAGTTATTACCAGGGTACTGTTCTCTTACCTGGCTGTAGCTGTAGATCACAGTTAATACCAGAGTACTGTTCTCTTACATGGCTGTAATGAACCCACAGTTAATACCAGGGTACTGTTCTCTTACCTGGCTGTAATGAACCCACAGTTAATACCAGGGCACTGTTCTCTTACCTGGCTGTAATGAATCCACAGTTAATACCAGGGTACTGTTCTCTTACCTAGCTGTAATGAACCCACAGTTAATACCAGGGTACTGTTTTCTTACCTGGCTGTAATGAACTCACAGTTAATACCAGGGTACTGTTCTCTTACCTGGCTGTAATGAACTCACAGTTAATACCAGGGTACTGTTTTCTTACCCGGCTGTAATGAAATCACAGTTAATACCAGGGTACTGTTCTCTTACCTAGCTGTAATGAACTCACAGTTAATACCAGGGTACTCTTCTCTTACCTGGCTGTAATGAACTCACAGTTAATACCAGGGTACTGTTTTCTTACCTGGCTGTAATGAACTCACAGTTAATACCAGGGTACTGTTCTCTTACCTGGCTATAGCTTAATGAACCCACAGTTAATACCAGAGTACTGTTCTCTTACCTGGCTGTAGCTTAATAAATCCACAGTTAATATCAGGGTACTGTTCTCTTACCTGGCTGTAATGAACCCACAGTTAATACCAGGGTACTGTTCTCTTACCTGGCTGTAATGAACCCACAGTTAATCCCAGGGTACTGTTCTCTTACCTAGCTTAATGAACCCACAGTTAATACCAGGGTACTGTTCTCTTACCTGGCTTAATGAACAACACAGTTAATACCAGGGTACTGTTCTCTTACCTGGCTTAATGAACCCACAGTTAATCCCAGGGTACTGTTCTCTTACCTAGCTTAATGAACCCACAGTTAATACCAGGGTACTGTTCCCTTACCTGGCTGTAGCTTAATGAATCCACAGTTAATGCCAGGGTACTGTTCTCTTGCCTAGCTGTAATGAACTCACAGTTAATACCAGGGTACTGTTCTCTTACCTGGCTGTAATGAACCCACAGTTAATACCAGGGTACTGTTCTCTTACCTGGCTGTAGCTTAATGAATCCACAGTTAATACCAGGGTACTGTTCTCTTACCTGGCTTAATGAACAACACAGTTAATACCAGGGTACTGTTCTCTTACCTGGCTTAATGAACCCACAGTTAATACCAGGGTACTGTTCTCTTACCTGGCTATAGCTTAATGAACCCACAGTTAATACCAGAGTACTGTTCTCTTACCTGGCTGTAGCTTAATGAATCCACAGTTAATACCAGGGTACTGTTCTCTTACCTGGCTGTAATGAACCCACAGTTAATACCAGGGTACTGTTTTCTTACCTGCCTGTAATGAACTCACAGTTAATACCAGGGTCCTGTTCTCTTACCTGGCTTAATGAACAACACAGTTAATACCAGGGTACTGTTCTCTTACCTGGCTTAATGAACCCACAGTTAATCCCAGGGTACTGTTCTCTTACCTAGCTTAATGAACCCACAGTTAATACCAGGGTACTGTTCCCTTACCTGGCTGTAGCTTAATGAATCCACAGTTAATGCCAGGGTACTGTTCTCTTGCCTAGCTGTAATGAACTCACAGTTAATACCAGGGTACTGTTCTCTTACCTGGCTGTAATGAACCCACAGTTAATACCAGGGTACTGTTCTCTTACCTGGCTGTAGCTTAATGAATCCACAGTTAATACCAGGGTACTGTTCTCTTACCTGGCTTAATGAACAACACAGTTAATACCAGGGTACTGTTCTCTTGCCTAGCTGTAATGAACTCACAGTTAAAACCAGGGTACTGTTCACTTACCTGGCTGTAATGAACTCACAGTTAATACCAGGGAACAGTTTTCTTACCTGGCTGTAATGAACTCACAGTTAATACCAGGGTACTGTTCTCTTACCTGGCTATGGCTTAATGAACCCACAGGTAATACCAGGGTACTGTTCTCTTACCTGGCTATAGCTTAATGAACCCACAGTTATTACCAGGGTACTGTTCTCTTACCTGGCTGTAGCTTAATGAATCCACAGTTAATACCAGGGTACTGTTCTCTTACCTGGCTGTAATGAACCCTAAGTTAATACCAGGGTACTGTTCTCTTACCTGGCTGTAATGAACCCACAGTTAATACCAGGGCACTGTTCTCTTACCTGGCTGTAATGAATCCACAGTTAATACCAGGGTACTGTTCTCTTACCTAGCTGTAATGAACCCACAGTTAATACCAGGGTACTGTTTTCTTACCTGGCTGTAATGAACTCACAGTTAATACCAGGGTACTGTTCTCTTACCTGACTGTAATGAACTCACAGTTAATACCAGGGTACTGTTTTCTTACCTGGCTGTAATGAACTCACAGTTAATACCAGGGTACTGTTCTCTTACCTAGCTGTAATGAACTCACAGTTAATACCAGGGTACTGTTCTCTTACCTGGCTGTAATGAACTCACAGTTAATACCAGGGTACTGTTTTCTTACCTGGCTGTAATGAACTCACAGTTAATACCAGGGTACTGTTCTCTTACCTGGCTATAGCTTAATGAACCCACAGTTAATACCAGAGTACTGTTCTCTTACCTGGCTGTAGCTTAACGAATCCACAGTTAATACCAGGGTACTGTTCTCTTACCTGGCTGTAATGAACCCACAGTTAATACCAGGGTACTGTTTTCTTACCTGCCTGTAATGAACTCACAGTTAATACCAGGGTACTGTTCTCTTACCTGGCTTAATGAACAACACAGTTAATACCAGGGTACTGGTCTCTTACATGGCTGTAGCTTAATGAATCCACAGTTAATCCCAGGGTACTGTTCTCTTACCTAGCTTAATGAACCCACAGTTAATACCAGGGTACTGTTCCCTTACCTGGCTGTAGCTTAATGAATCCACAGTTAATGCCAGGGTACTGTTCTCTTACCTAGCTGTAATGAACCCACAGTTAATACCAGGGTACTGTTTTCTTACCTGGCTGTAATGAACTCACAGTTAATACCAGGGTACTGTTCTCTTACCTGACTGTAATGAACTCACAGTTAATACCAGGGTACTGTTTTCTTACCTGGCTGTAATGAACTCACAGTTAATACCAGGGTACTGTTCTCTTACCTAGCTGTAATGAACTCACAGTTAATACCAGGGTACTGTTCTCTTACCTGGCTGTAATGAACTCACAGTTAATACCAGGGTACTGTTTTCTTACCTGGCTGTAATGAACTCACAGTTAATACCAGGGTACTGTTCTCTTACCTGGCTATAGCTTAATGAACCCACAGTTAATACCAGGGTACTGTTCTCTTACCTGGCTGTAGCTTAACGAATCCACAGTTAATACCAGGGTACTGTTCTCTTACCTGGCTGTAATGAACCCACAGTTAATACCAGGGTACTGTTTTCTTACCTGCCTGTAATGAACTCACAGTTAATACCAGGGTACTGTTCTCTTACCTGGCTTAATGAACAACACAGTTAATACCAGGGTACTGGTCTCTTACCTGGCTGTAGCTTAATGAATCCACAGTTAATCCCAGGGTACTGTTCTCTTACCTAGCTTAATGAACCCACAGTTAATACCAGGGTACTGTTCCCTTACCTGGCTGTAGCTTAATGAATCCACAGTTAATGTCAGGGTACTGTTCTCTTACCTAGCTTAATGAACCCACAGTTAATACCAGGGTACTGTTCCCTTACCTGGCTGTAGCTTAATGAATCCACAGTTAATGCCAGGGTACTGTTCTCTTGCCTAGCTGTAATGAACTCACAGTTAATACGAGGGTACTGTTCTCTTACCTGGCTGTAATGAACCCACAGTTAATACCAGGGTACTGTTCTCTTACCTGGCTGTATCTTAATGAATCCACAGTTAATACCAGGGTACTGTTTTCTTACCTGGCTGTAATGAACTCACAGTTTATACCAGGGTACTGTTCTCTTACCTAGCTGTAATGAACCCACAGTTAATACCAGGGTACTGTTCTCTTACCTGGCTGTAATGAACCCACAGTTAATGCCAGGGTACTGTTCTCTTACCTAGCTTAATGAACCCACAGTTAATACCAGGGTACTGTTCCCTTACCTGGCTGTAGCTTAATGAATCCACAGTTAATGCCAGGGTACTGTTCTCTTGCCTAGCTGTAATGAACTCACAGTTAATACCAGGGTACTGTTCTCTTACCTGGCTGTAATGAACCCACAGTTAATACCAGGGTACTGTTCTCTTACCTGGCTGTAGCTTAATGAATCCACAGTTAATACCAGGGTACTGTTCTCTTACCTGGCTTAATGAACAACACAGTTAATACCAGGGTACTGTTCTCTTACCTGGCTTAATGAACCCACAGTTAATCCCAGGGTACTGTTATTTTACCTAGCTTAATGAACCCACAGTTAATAACAGGGTACTGTTCCCTTACCTGGCTGTAGCTTAATGAATCCACAGTTAATGCCAGGGTACTGTTCTCTTGCCTAGCTGTAATGAACTCACAGTTAAAACCAGGGTACTGTTCACTTACCTGGCTGTAATGAACTCACAGTTAATACCAGGGAACGGTTTTCTTACCTGGCTGTAATGAACTCACAGTTAATACCAGGGTACTGTTCTCTTACCTGGCTATGGCTTAATGAACCCACAGGTAATACCAGGGTACTGTTCTCTTACCTGGCTATAGCTTAATGAACCCACAGTTATTACCAGGGTACTGTTCTCTTACCTGGCTGTAGCTTAATGAATCCACAGTTAATACCAGGGTACTGTTCTCTTACCTGGCTGTAATGAACCCACAGTTAATACCAGGGTACTGTTCTCTTACCTGGCTGTAATGAACCCACAGTTAATACCAGGGCACTGTTCTCTTACCTGGCTGTAATGAATCCACAGTTAATACCAGGGTACTGTTCTCTTACCTAGCTGTAATGAACCCACAGTTAATACCAGGGTACTGTTTTCTTACCTGGCTGTAATGAACTCACAGTTAATACCAGGGTACTGTTCTCTTACCTGGCTGTAATGAACTCACAGTTAATACCAGGGTACTGTTTTCTTACCTGGCTGTAATGAACTCACAGTTAATACCAGGGTACTGTTCTCTTACCTAGCTGTAATGAACTCACAGTTAATACCAGGGTACTCTTCTCTTACCTGGCTGTAATGAACTCACAGTTAATACCAGGGTACTGTTTTCTTACCTGGCTGTAATGAACTCACAGTTAATACCAGGTACTGTTCCTTACCTGGCTTAATGAACAACACAGTTAATACCAGGTACTGGTCTCTTACCTGGCTTAATGAACCCACAGTTAATCCCAGGGTACTGTTCTCTTACCTAGCTTAATGAACCCACAGTTAATACCAGGGTACTGTTCCCTTACCTGGCTGTAGCTTAATGAATCCACAGTTAATGCCAGGGTACTGTTCTCTTGCCTAGCTGTAATGAACTCACAGTTAATACCAGGGTACTGTTCTCTTACCTGGCTGTAATGAACCCACAGTTAATACCAGGGTACTGTTCTCTTACCTGGCTGTAGCTTAATGAATCCACAGTTAATACCAGGGTACTGTTTTCTTACCTGGCTGTAATGAACTCACAGTTTATACCAGGGTACTGTTCTCTTACCTAGCTGTAATGAACCCACAGTTAATACCAGGGTACTGTTCTCTTACCTGGCTGTAATGAACCCACAGTTAATACCAGGGTACTGTTCTCTTACCTGGCTGTAGCTTAATGAACTCACAGTTAATACCAGGGTACTGTTCTCTTACCTGGATGTAATGAACCCACAGTTAATACCAGGGTACTGTTCTCTTACCTGGCTGTAATGAACTCACAGTTAATACCAGGGTACTGTTCTCTTACCTGGCTTAATGAACCCACAGTTAATACCAGGGTACTGTTCTCTTACCTGGCTTAATGAACTCACAGTTAATACCAGGGTACTGTTCTCTTACCTGGCTTAATGAACCCACAGTTAATACCAGGGTACTGTTCTCTTACCTGGCTTAATGAACCCACAGGTAATACCAGGGTACTGTTCTCTTACCTAGCTGTAATGAACCCACAGTTATTACCAGGGTACTGTTCTCTTACCTGGCTGTAGCTTAATGAACTCACAGTTAATACCAGGGTACTGTTCTCTTACCTGGCTTAATGAACCCACAGTTAATACCAGGGTACTGTTCTCTTACCTGGCTTAATGAACCCACAGGTAATACCAGGGTACTGTTCTCTTACCTAGCTGTAATGAACCCACAGTTATTACCAGGGTACTATTCTCTTACCTGGCTGTAGCTTAATGAATCCACAGTTAATACCAGGGTACTGTTCTCTTACCTGGCTGTAATGAACCCACAGTTAATACCAGGGTACTGTTCTCTTACCTGGCTGTAATGAACCCACAGTTAATACCAGGGTACTGTTCTCTTACCTGGCTGTAATGAACCCACAGTTAATACCAGGGTACTGTACTCTTACCTGGCTGTAATGAATCCACAGTTAATACCAGGGTACTGTTCTCTTACCTAGCTGTAATGAACCCACAGTTAATACCAGGGTACTGTTTTCTTACCTGGCTGTAATGAACTCACAGTTAATACCAGGGTACTGTTCTCTTACCTGGCTGTAATGAACCCACAGTTATACCAGGGTACTGTTCTCTTACCTGGCTGTAATGAACTCACAGTTAATACCAGGTACTGTTTTCTTACCTGGCTGTAGCTAATGAACTCACAGTTAATACCAGGGTACTGTTCTCTTACCTGGCTATAGCTTAATGAACCCACAGTTAATACCAGAGTACTGTTCTCTTACCTGGCTGTAGCAATGAATCCACAGTTAATACCAGGGTACTGTTCTCTTACCTGGCTGTAATGAACCCACAGTTAATACCAGGGTACTGTTCTCTTACCTGCCTGTAATGAACTCACAGTTAATACCAGGGTACTGTTCTCTTACCTGGCTTAATGAACAACACAGTTAATACCAGGGTACTGTTCTCTTACCTGGCTTAATGAACCCACAGTTAATCCCAGGGTACTGTTCTCTTACCTAGCTTAATGAACCCACAGTTAATACCAGGGTACTGTTCCCTTACCTGGCTGTAGCTTAATGAATCCACAGTTAATGCCAGGGTACTGTTCTCTTACCTAGCTTTAATGAACTCACAGTTAATACCAGGGTACTGTTCTCTTACCTGGCTGTAATGAACCCACAGTTAATACCAGGGTACTGTTATCTTACCTGGCTGTAGCTTAATGAATCCACAGTTAATACCAGGGTACTGTTTTCTTACCTGGCTGTAATGAACCCACAGTTAATACCAGGGTACTGTACTCTTACCTGGCTGTAATGAATCCACAGTTAATACCAGGGTACTGTTCTCTTACCTAGCTGTAATGAACCCACAGTTAATACCAGGGTACTGTTTTCTTACCTGGCTAGCTTAATGAACTCACAGTTAATACCAGGGTACTGTTCTCTTACCTGGCTTAATGAACCCACAGTTAATACCAGGGTACTGTTCTCTTACCTGGCTGTAATGAACCCACAGTTAATACCAGGGTACTGTTCTCTTACCTGGCTGTAATGAACTCACAGTTAATACCAGGGTACTGTTCCTCTTACCTGGCTGCTAATGAACCCACAGTTAATACCAGGGTACTGTTCTCTTACCTGGCTGTAATGAACTCACAGTTAATACCAGGGTACTGTTCTCTTTACCTGGCTGTAATGAACCCACAGTTAATACCAGGGTACTGTTCTCTTACCTGGCTGTAATGAATCCACAGGTAATACCAGGTACTGTTCTCTTACCTAGCTGTAATGAACCCACAGTTAATACCAGGGTACTGTTCTCTTACCTGGCTGTAGCTTAATGAACTCACAGTTAATACCAGGGTACTGTTCTCTTACCTGGCTTAATGAACCCACAGTTAATACCAGGGTACTGTTCTCTTTACCTGGCATAGCTAATGAACCCACAGTTAATACCAGGGTACTGTTCTCTTACCTGGCTGTAATGAACCCACAGTTAATACCAGGGTACTGTTCTCTTACCTGGCTGTAGCTTAATGAATCCACAGTTAATACCAGGAGTACTGTTCTCTTACCTGGCTGTAATGAACCCACAGTTAATACCAGGGTACTGTTCTCCTTACCTGGCTTGTAATGAACCCACAGTTAATACCAGGGTACTGTTCTCTTACCTGGCTGTAATGAACCCACAGTTAATTCACCAGGGTACTGTTCTCTTACCCAGGCGTGTAATGAATCCACAGTTAATACCAGGGTACTGTTCTCTTACCTGGCTGTAATGAACCCACAGTTAATACCAGGGTACTGTTCTCTTACCTGGCTGTAATGAACTCACAGTTAATACCAGGGTACTGTTCTCTTACCTGGCTGTAATGAACTCACAGTTAATACCAGAGTACTGTTTCTCTTACCTGGCTGTAATGAACTCACAGTTAATACCAGGGTACTGTTCTCTTACCT
>NW_027037435.1:0-15000 GCF_034236695.1 Oncorhynchus nerka
GCTGTACACCACAGGGTACAAAGATTGTCTTAGGATCAGTTATAAAATCATTTACACACCACAAAAACCAGAAAGACACACACACACACACACAGTGATAAATTGAGATTATGTGTGCTACTGATTGAACTCAGCCAGCAGCTCCTGAAGAGGAAGATCACCATGGTTGGCACAGTTAGAAAGAACAAGCCTGAGCTCCCCCTTGCACTCCTCACAACAAGGGGGAGTGAGGCCTTCTCATCAAAGTTTGCCTTCACCCCCACCACCACTCTAATTTCTTACCTCCCAAAGAGGAACAAGAATGTGGTCCTCCTGAGCACACTGCACAAAACAGCTGAGATCAGTGATCGTGAGGACAGGAAACCAGCCATCATCCTGGACTACAACAACAACAAAGGAGTCATGGAAAACCTGGACAAGGTCATTGGAACTTACAGCTGCAGGAGGATGACTGCCTGCTGGCCCCTGGTCATATTCCATAACATCATTGATGAGTCCTCATACAATGCCTTCTTGATATGGAACAAGATCAACCCTACCTGAATGTCTGATAAGTGGAACAAGATGAGGGTGTTCCTCAAAAAAAGGGGCTGAATATTTGTTAAAAATTCAATCATTTCCTGATCTTTTTTATATCTCTCAGATATAGGAAAAAACACTTCAAAACAAACTTCCCTTAGATTTGTTTTACTTTCTGTGTGTCTAACCCTTAACCTCATTGAAGCTACCCTTAACCTCACTGAAACTATCCCTAACCCTTAACTTCATTGAAGCTACCCCTAACCCTTAACTTCATTGAAGCTACCCCTAACCCTTAACCTCATTGAAGCTACCCTAACCCTTAACTTCATTGAAGCTACCCTAACCCTTAACTTCATTGAAGCTACCCCTAACCCTTAACCTCATTGAAGCTACCCCTAACCCTTAACTTCATTGAAGCTACCCCTAACCCTTAACTTCATTGAAGCTACCCCTAACCCTTAACTTCATTGAAGCTACCCCTAACCCTTAACTTCATTGAAGCTACCCCTAACCCTTAACTTCATTGAAGCTACCCCTAACCCTTAACTTCATTGAAGCTACCCTAACCCTTAACTTCATTGAAGCTACCCCTAACCCTTAACTTCATTGAAGCTACCCCTAACCCTTAACTTCATTGAAGCTACCCTAACCCTTAACTTCATTGAAGCTACCCCTAACCCTTAACTTCATTGAAGCTACCCCTAACCCTTAACCTCATTGAAGCTACCCCTAACCCTTAACTTCATTGAAGCTACCCCTAACCCTTAACTTCATTGAAACTACCCCTAACCCTTAACCTCATTGAAGCTACCCCTAACCCTTAACCTCATTGAAGCTACCCCTAACCCTTAACCTCATTGAAACTATCCCTAAACCTTAACTTAATTGAAACAATACCTAAACCTTAACCTCATTGAAATTATCCCTAAACTATAACCTCATTGAAACTATCCCTATCCCTAAACCTTAACCTAATTGAAACTAGCCCTAACCCTTAACCTCACTGGAATTAACCCTTAACCTAATTTAAACTATCCATAATCATAACCCTAAACCTCACTGAAACGATACCTAATCCTTAACCGCATGGCCTTGGGAAGATGTTTTGGGTTGGGGTTGTTGGTTATCCTTTTTGTGAGATCATACAGGAGCATTAAAGGCCTAGTTCACTATTAAAAATATATTAATCAGGGGGTGCTGCATCACCCTCAGCACCCCTACCTCCCACTGCTATACCTAACAAAAACAGAAATACTCATTATGAAAATTCATAAAACATACAAGTGTTATACATCGGTTTAAAGATTAAGTTCTTGTTAATCCAACCACGGTGTCAGATTTCAAAAATGCTTTACGGCGAAAGCGTACTATGCGATTATCTGAGAACTGCGCC
Organism: Oncorhynchus nerka; assembly: GCF_034236695.1. Classification (NCBI taxonomy): domain Eukaryota; kingdom Metazoa; phylum Chordata; class Actinopteri; order Salmoniformes; family Salmonidae; genus Oncorhynchus; species Oncorhynchus nerka. The sequence continues at coordinate 1,916 of NW_027037435.1, forward strand.
CAGCAGACAAATCATTACAAACAGTTACCAGCCAAGTAGAGGAGTTACACAAGTCAGAAATAGCGATACAATTAATCACTTACCTTTGATGATCTTCATATGGTTGCACTCACAAGACTCCCATTTACTCAATAAATGTTTGTTTTGTTCGATAAAGCCCATGTTTATGTCCTAAAACCTAAGTTTTGTACGCGCATTTTGTTCCTTAATCCACAGACTCAAACGCAGTCACAACAGGCAGACAAAAAATCCAAATAGCATCCGTAAAGTTCGTAGAAACATGTCAAATGATATTTATAATCAATCCTCAGGGTGTGTTTAGCCTAAATAATCAATAATATTTCAACCGGACAATAACGTAGTCAATATAAAAGGTAAACAAGAAAGGTGCGCTCTCGGTCTTGTACATGAAAAACCTCTGGGACACTGTAGGGTCCCCTCATTCAGAGTGGTCTTACTCCCCATTTATCAGAATACAAGACTGAAACAATTTCTAAAGACTGTTGACATCTAGTGGAAGCCATAGGAAGTGCAATTTGATACTGTAATGGCATTCAATAGAAAACTGCAAACTTAAAAAATCCCACTTCCTGGATGCATATCCTAGCTTCTGGGCCTGAGTATCAGGCAGTTTACTTTGGGTACGTTTTTCATCCGGAAGTGAAAATAGTGCCCCCTACCATAGTGAAGTTAATAAATGATATATCACAGCTCATCAGTTTTGACTGTACTGTGTGTTTCTGTTTGCAGCTCTGTGTGTTGTGGAGTCAGCTGGCATTAATGTGACGGGGGTCGTAGGAGGACAAGTCAAAATCACCTGTTCTTATTCATGGGCAGAGGACAATGACAAATATTTCTGTAAGGAAAGCTGCACCAAGAATGATATTCTCATTCAGAGCGATGGTAAGCAAAATTACAAAAAAAAAGACAGATTCTCCATCCTGAACACAATAAATGGAGTTTTCACTGTGACCATAACTAAACTGGAGAAGTCAGACTCTGGGAAATACTGGTGTGGAGTGAAGAGATTATTGAAGGACACTTATACTGAAGTCCATCTCAAAGTTACAGACGGTAAGTTCACTCTCAATAGATAATTGTGGTGAGGCTTCCTGACTTATTTCCTGACATGAAGTTGTTTCAGTATTGGTGTTTATCTGTACTTTCTATTGACTCACAGCTCCTCCCACTTCTACATCATCACCTGTCACCTCCAGACCCCATGTCTCCACAACCCTCCCAAACCTCTCTACAACATCCGCTAACCTCTCCGCAACGTTTCTGGTATCTGGAGATATCATTGGTCACTCTTCATCAAGAGCAGGTATGATGAATCTCTCATCTCAGACATTACAAGTACATCTCTCTCTCTCTCAATTCAATTCAAAGGGCTTTCAACCTCAACCTCCTCCAGACGCCATGTCTCCACAACCCTCCCAAACCTCTCTAAAACATCCTCTAACCTCTCCACAACCCCCCCAAACCTCTCTACAACATCCGCTAACCTCTCCACAACCCTCCCAAACCTCTCTACAACATCCTCTAACCTCTCCACAACCCTCCCAAACCTCTCTACAACATCCTCTAACCTCTCCACAACCCTCCCATACCTCTCTACAACATCCGCTAACCTCTCCACAACCCTCCCAAACCTCTCTACAGCATCCTCTAACCTCTCCACAAACCTCTCTACAACATCCTCTAACCTCTCCACAACCCTCCCAAACCTCTCTACAACATCCTCTAACCTCTCTACAACCCTCCCAAACCTCTCTACAACATCCGCTAACCTCTCCACAACCCTCCCAAACCTCTCTACAACATCCGCTAACCTCTCCACAACCCTCCCAAACCTCTCTACAACATCCTCTAACCTCTCCACAACCCTCCCAAACCTTTCTACAACATCCTCTAACCTCTCCACAACCCTCCCAAACCTCTCTACAACATCCTCTAACCTCTCCACAACCCTCCCAAACCTCTCTACAACATCCTCTAACCTCTCCACAACCCTCCCAAACCTCTCTACAACATCCTCTCCACAACCCTCCCAAACCTCTCTACAACATCCTCTAACCTCTCCACAACCCTACCAAACCTCTCTACAACATCCCCAACAAACACTTTCACAACCTTATCAAACCTCTCTACAACATCCCCAACAAACACTTCCACAACCCTCACAAACCTCTCTACAACATCCTATCTGACATCTGGAGATATCAGTGGTCACTCTTCACCAAGAGCTGTCTGTCTGTCTGTCTGTCTGTCTGTCTGTCTGTCTGTCTGTCTGTCTGTCTGTCTGTCTGTCTGTCTGTCTGTCTGTCTGTCTGTCTGTCTGTCTGTCTGTCTGTCTGTCTGTCTGTCTGTCTGTCTGTCTGTCTGTCTGTCTGTCAGCTGACAGACCCTACCAACCAACTGACCGATCAAACAACTGACCAACCTTTCAACCTACCTTACTTTACCTTATTAACTGACCTATCCAGCCAACCCACCAGAGGACCCTGGTAACTATCCATCAGTATGATATCTTTAGACAGTAAAGCATAGGGCTGAGATATTCTGGTCATTACTGGAAAACCTGGAAGATTGGGGAAAGTTACTGAAATGTTTTATCCTGATAAAGTCTCCCCCCCTGTCTGTGGTCAGGTCTGATGGTGTGGACCAGTGCTGGTCTGGTTGTCATGGTGACAGTGTTAGGTCTGGTCCTGCTCCTGTTCTACAGACAGAGGAGAGGAACCAGGAGAACACCACCACCACCACCACCACCAGTCTCCTCCAACACAGAACCTGACCCTGCTGGAGAGGTGAGAGATGCAAGGAGGGGTGTCTGTGTGTGTGTGTGTGTGTGTCTGTGTCTGTGTCTGTGTCTGTGTCTGTGTCTGTGTGTGTGTGTCCATGATAACTTGTAGTGTAGAGGTGATAGACAGGGAGGTGGTAAACTAAACATTAAGGGTTGAGTGTGTGAGTCTACAGCCTCTAGTGGGATTCTACTGTCGTCTGTTATCATTACAGGAAGGAAAACAGTGGCCAACAGCACGTGTTGATGGTTGAGGGCCTCCACTTCTTTTCATATCTGAACATGTATCTATTGTCATTGGTTCTGTATGCAGGTTGACTGTGTGTATGAGGAGATCAGAGAGGCAGACAGACAGACAGACACACTCCCTTTGGTCATTTCATCAGTCTACTCTACTGTCAACTCACCTACAACCTACCCTGCTGACCAAGCCTCTACAACCTACCCTGCTGACCAAGCCTCTACAACCTACCCTGCTGACCAAGCCTCTACAACCTACCCTGCTGACCAAGCCTCTACAACCTACCCTGCTGACCAAGCCTCTACAACCTACCCTGCTGACCAAACCTCTACAACATACCCTGCTGACCAAGCCTCTACAACCTACCCTGCTGACCAAGCCTCTACAACATACCCTGCTGACCAAGCCTCTACAACCTACCCTGCTGACCAAGCCTCTACAACCTACCCTGCTGACCAAGCCTCTACAACCTACCCTGCTGACCAAGCCTCTCAGTCTACTCTACTGTCAACTCACCTACAACCTACCCTGCTGACCAAGCCTCTACAACCTACCCTGCTGACCAAGCCTCTACAACCTACCCTGCTGACCAAGCCTCTACAACCTACCCTGCTGACCAAGCCTCTACAACATACCCTGCTGGCCAAGCCTCTACAACCTACCCTACTGGCCAAGCCTCTACAACCTACCCTACTGGCCAAGCCTCTACAACATACCCTGCTGACCAAGCCTCTACAACCTACCCTGCTGGCCAAGCCTCTACAACCTACCCTACTGGCCAAGCCTCTACAACATACCCTGCTGACCAAGCCTCTACAACCTACCCTGCTGGCCAAGCCTCTACAACCTACCCTACTGGCCAAGCCTCTACAACATACCCTGCTGACCCAGCAACCCAAAGATACTGTAGAATCTACAAGATACCCTGCTGTACACCTCTCTAAAGACACTCCAGAAGATGCCATCTACTCTACAGCCCAGCTACCCAAAGATACTGTAGAATCTACAAGAGACCCTGCTGTACATCTCTCTAAAGACACTCCAGAAGATGCCCTCTGCTCTAAGGCCCAGCTACCCAAAGATACTGTAGAATCTACAAGAGACCCTGCTGTACACCTCTCTAAAGACACTCCAGAAGATGCCCTCTACTCTACAGCCCAGCTACCCAAAGATACTGTAGAATCTACAAGAGACCCTGCTGTACATCTCTCTAAAGACACTCCAGAAGATGCCCTCTGCTCTAAGGCCCAGCTACCCAAAATAGTGTAGTACTTTTGAATCTATACAAGGGATACATCCCAGATGGCACCCTATTAACTATCCCCCATATGGACCCTGGTCATAGGCAGTGCTCTATAGGGAACAAGGTCACATCTGGGATGAAGGGAAGCTCCCTGTAGAGAGATGAAGGGTTGTCACCACAGAGCCACCATCTTGGAATGACATGAAAAAAACAATCCCTTTCCTGTTTCAAATCCTCCTTGACATATTGTATTAAAACAGCTAATGTGGTTTTACTGTATATAATGTATGTAAAATATGAACATCTGGCTTTAAAATCACTTTTAGTTCCAGATTTTGTGAAAGTCAACCAACATTATTGTAAATATTTGTGTTTTGTCATATGCTTTTGCCTTCATTTAGGCAGTTATAATAATGAAGACAGTAATACCATAATAATCAACTGTTCCTTTGAGATTTACTTATCTATTGTCTATGTACACAAACTCTGCCTTTTAAAACATTTCATAAAAACTCATCAAAATGTTTAAAACAGTGTGACTGTGGAATATTAGTGTGTGCATGTGTATGTGTTTGTGTATTTGTGTATGTGTGTGAGTGTGTAGTGTGTGTTTTTCAGTGTGTTTGTGTCTGGACATGTAGAGGAAGAGTGTCGACTAGAACCACCTGAGATACACACACACACACACTGAAAAGCCACAGAGAGAGCAGACTCAGTAGCAACTTCCACCAGACCAGAGCGGCGTCCGGCTACTAGGGTGTAGGGCAGTTCTTATGGCTTCCACAGGGTGTCAGCAGTCTATGTTCAAGGTTTCAGGCTTGTAACTTCCAAAACTAATAAGAAAAATCAGTTTTAGTACAGGGACACAGTCTTGGAAATGCGTGTTTGGGCGCGCCATGAAGACAAGACGCACCCGCTAAAATCGATTTCCTATTGAACATACTTCTTTCCGTAAGAAATATTGTAGTTTGATTACATTTTAGGGTATCTGAGTGTTACGACTTCCACCCAAGGTGACTCCTCTCCCTGTTCGGGAAGTGCTCAGCGGTCGTCGTCACCGGTCTACTAGCTGCCACCGATTCCTTTTCCCTTTTCTGTTGGTTTTGTCTTGATTGTTTGCCTTCTGCGCCTGACTCCACACCCACCACTCATAGCTACCGTGACACTGAGGAGTAAATAGAAACGTATTTTGACTTGTTGAAACAAAGTTTAGGGGTAGATTTTCGGTTCCTTTCTCTGCAAGTTGAACGAGTGGATCACTCAAATCAATAGCGTCAACTAAACAGACTTTTTGGGATATAGAGAAGGATATTATTTAACAAAACGATACTACATGTTATAGCTGGGACCCTTTGGATGACAAATCAGAGGAACATTTTCAAAAAGTAAGTGAATATTTAATCACTATTTGTGAATTTAGACACTTGACACTTTGTGAACAAGACACTTGTATGTACCTAAATGTTTAGTATACATAATTTCTATGTTCATTTATTTAAGAGGGACGCCTAGCCCTATTAACATTAAATCGTCCCTTTACAGGATGTGGTTCTGAATATAGACCGCAACACCACCTCTGTTGGCATTTCTGTCTTTTCGGTAGATGTTGTAACCATGTATTGCTACCACTGTATCATCAAAGGTATTATCTAAGTGAGTTTCAGAGATAGTCAGAATATGAATGTCATCTGTTACAAGCAAGATATTGACTTCATGGACCTTGTTTCTTAGGCTACATATGTTAATATTTGGTATTTATAGCAATTTTCTGGGTTGCTTGGTTGTTTTTAATGCTTTAATGAGAAGCTTATCAGAGGAAAACTTACTCATGTTATTTACAGTCATTGCCACAAGTTTTGAGAATGACACAAATATTAATTTTCACGTCTGCTACCTCAGTTTGTATGATGGCAATTTGCATATACTCCAGAATGTTATGAAGAGTGATCAGATCAATTGCAATTTTTCGCAAAGTCCCTCTTTGCCATGCAAATGAACTGAATCCCTCAAAAACATTTCCACTGCATTTCAGCCCTGCAACAAAAGGACCAGCTGACATCATGTCAGTGATTCTCTCATAAACAAAGGTGTGAGTGTTGACAAGGACAAGGCTGGAGATCACTCTGTCATGCTGATTGAATTTGAAAAACAGACTGGAAGCTTCAATAGGAGGGTGGTGCTTGGAATCATTGTTCTTCCTCTGTCAATCATGGTTACCTGCAAGGAAACACGTGCCGTCATCATTGCTTTGCACAAAAAGGGCTTCACAGGCAAGGACATTGCTGCCAGTAAGATTGCATCTAAATCATAACATAACCATTTCCACTGTAGAGTGACATAACCATTCCCACAGTAGGGTGACATAACCATTCCCACTGTAGAGTGACATAACCATTCCCACAGTAGGGTGACATAACCATTCCCACAGTAGGGTGACATAACCATTCCCACAGTAGGGTGACATAACCATTCCCACTGTAAAGTAACATAACCATTCCCACAGTAGGGTGACATAACCATTCCCACAGTAGGGTGACATAACCATTCCCACTGTAAAGTAACATAACCATTCCCACAGTAGAGTGACATAACCATTCCCACAGTAGGGTGACATAACCATTCCCACAGTAGGGTGACATAACCATTCCCACTGTAAAGTAGCATAACCATTCCCACAGTAGAGTGACATAACCATTCCCACAGTAGGGTGACATAACCATTCCCACAGTAGGGTGACATAACCAGTCCCACAGTAGGCTGACATAACCATTCCCACTGTAAAGTGACATAACCATTCCCACAGTAGAGTGACATAACCATTCCCACTGTAAAGTGACATAACCATTCCCATAGTAGGGTGACATAACCATTCCCACTGTAAAGTGACATAACCATTCCCACAGTAGAGTGACATAACCATTCCCACTGTAAAGTGACATAACCATTCCCACAGTAGGGTGACATAACCATTCCCACAGTAGGGTGACATAACCATTCCCACTGTAAAGTGACATAACCATTCCCACAGTAGGGTGACATAACCATTCCCACAGTAGGGTGACATAATCATTTCCACTGTAGGGTGACATAACCATTCCCACAGTAGGGTGACATAATCATTCCCACTGTAAAGTAACATAACCATTCCCACAGTAGGGTGACATAACCATTCCCACTGTAAAGTAACATAACCATTCCCACAGTAGAGTGACATAACCATTCCCACAGTAGGGTGACATAACCATTCCCACTGTAAAGTGACATAACCATTAATAATGTAGGGTGACATAACCATTCTCACAGTAGGGTGACATAACCATTCCCACTGTAAAGTAACATAAACATTCCCACAGTAGGGTGACATAACCATTCCCACTGTAAAGTAACATAACCATTCCCACAGTAGAGTGACATAACCATTCCCACAGTAGGGTGACATAACCATTCCCACTGTAAAGTGACATAACCATTAATAATGTAGGGTGACATAACCATTCTCACAGTAGGGTGACATAACCATTCCCACTGTAAAGTGACATAACCATTCCCACAGTAGGGTGACATAACCATTAATAATGTAGGGTGACATAACCATTCCCACTGTAAAGTGACATAACCATTCCCACAGTAGGGTGACATAACCATTCCCACTGTAAAGTAACATAACCATTCCCACAGTAGAGTGACATAACCATTCCTACAGTAGGGTGACATAACCATTCCCACAGTAGGGTGACATAACCATTCCCACAGTAGGGTGACATAACCAGTCCCACGGTAGGATTACATAACCATTCCCACAGTAGGGTGACATAACCATTCCCACTGTAAGGTGACATAACCATTCCCACAGTAGGGTGACATAACCATTCCCACTGTAGGGTGACATAACCATTCCCACTGTAAAGTGACATAACCATTCCCACAGTAGAGTGACATAACCAGTCCCACAGTAGGGTGACATAACCATTCCCACTGTAAAGTGACATAACCATTAATAATGTAGAGAGACATAACCATTCCCACAGTAGGGTGACATAACCATTCCCACAGTAGGGTGACATAACCAGTCCCACGGTAGGATTACATAACCATTCCCACAGTAGGGTGACATAACCATTCCCACTGTAAAGTGACATGACCATTCCCACTGGGGTGACATATCCATTCCCAATATCGGGTGACATAACCATTCCCACAGTAGGGTGACATAACCATTCCCACTGTAGGGTGACATAACCATTCCCACTGTAAAGTGACATAACCATTCCCACAGTAGAGTGACATAACCATTCCCACAGTAAAGTGATATAACCATTAATAATGTAGAGTGACATAACCATTCTCACAGTAGGGTGACATAACAATTCCCACTGTTGGGTGACATAACCATTAATAATGTAGGGTGACATAACCAGTCCCACAGTAGGGTGACATAACCATTCCCACTGTAAAGTGATATAACCATTAATAATGTAGAGTGACATAACCATTCTCACAGTAGGGTGACATAACAATTCCCACTGTTGGGTGACATAACCATTAATAATGTAGGGTGACATAACCATTCCCACTGTAAAGTGACATAACCATTCCCACAGTAGGGTGACATAACCATTCCCACTGTAAAGTAACAACCATTCCCACAGTAGAGTGACATAACCATTCCCACAGTAGGGTGACATAACCATTCCCACAGTAGGGTGACATAACATTTCCCATTATAGGGTGACATAACCATTCCCACTGTTGGGTGACATGTATACGAAATGCTTCAGTCTGATTTTAGACCCCATCATAGCACTGAGAATGCACTTGTGAAGGTAGTAAATTACCTTTTAATGGCATCAGACCGAGGCTCTGCATCTGTCCTCGTGTTCCTAGACCTTAGTGCTACTTTTGATACCATCGATCACCACATTCTTTTGGAGAGATTGGAAACCCAAATTGGTCTACACGGACAAGTTCTGGCCTGGTTTCGATCTTATCTGTCGGAAAGATATTAGTTTGTCTCTGTGAATGGTTTGTCCTCTGACAAATCAACTGTACATTTCGGTGTTCCTCAAGGTTCCGTTTTAGGACCGCTATTGTTTTCACTATATATTTTGACCTCTTGGGGATGTCATTCGAAAATACAATGTTAACTTTCACTGCTATGCGGATGACACACAGCTGTACATTTCAAGGAAACATGGTGAAGCCCCAAAATTGCCCTCGCTAGAAGCCTGTGTTTCAGACATAAGGAAGTGGATGGCTGCAAACGTTCTACTTTTAAACTTGGACAAAACAGAGATGCTTGTTCTAGGTCCCAAGAAACAAAGAGATCTTCTGTTGAATCTGACAATTAATCTTGATGGTTGTACAGTCGTCTCAAATAAAACTGTGAAGGACCTTGGCGTTACTCTGGACCCTGATCTCTCTTTTGACGAACATATCAAGACTGTTTCAAGGACAGCTTTTTTCCATCTACATAACATTGCAAAAATCAGAAACTTTCTGTCCAAAAATGATGCAGAAAAATTAATCCATGCTTTTGTTACTTCTAAGATAGACTACTGCAATGCTCTACTTTCCGGCTACCCGGATAAAGCACTAAATAAACTTCAGTTAGTGCTAAATACAGCTGCTAGAATCCTGACTAGAATCAAAAAAATGTATCATATTACTCCAGTGCTAGCCTCCCTACATTGGCTTCCTGTCAAAGCAAGGGCTGATTTCAAGGTTTTACTGCTAACCTACAAAGCATTACATGGGTTTGCTCCTACCTATCTCTCTGATTTGGTCCTGCCGTACAAACCTACACGTACGCTACGGTCACAAGACGCAGGCCTCCTAATTGTCCCTAGAATTTCTAAGCAAACAGCTGGAGGCAGGGCTTTCTCCTATAGAGCTCCATTTTTATGGAATGGTCTGCCTACCCATGTGAGAGACGTAAACTCAGTCTCAACCTTGAAGTCTTTACTGAAGACTCATCTCTTCAGTAGGTCATATGATTGAGTGTAGTCTGGCCCAGGAGTGTGAAGGTGAACGGAAAGGCTCTGGAGCAACGAACTGCCCTTGCTGTCTCTGCCTTGCCGGTTCCCCTCTTTCCACTGGGATTCTCTGCCTCTAACCCTATTACAGGGGCTGAGTCACTGGCTTACTACTGGTGCTCTTTCATGCCGTCCCTAGGAGGGGTGCGTCACTTGAGTGGGTTGAGTCACTGATGTGATCTTCCTGTCTGGGTTGGCGCCCCCCCTTGGGTTGTGCCGTGGCGGAGGTCTTTGTGGGCTATACTCGACCTTGTCTCAGGATGGTAAGTTGATGGTTGAAGATATCCCTCTAGTGGTGTGGGGGCTGTGCTTTGGCAAAGTGGGTTGTGTTATATCCTTCTTGTTTGGCCCTGTCCGTGGGTATCATCGGATGGGGCCACAGTGTCTCCTGACCCCTCCTGTCTCAGCCTCCAGTATTTATGCTGCAGTAGTTTATGTGTCGGGGGGCTAGGGTCAGTTTGTTATATCTGGAGTACTTCTCCTGTCTTATCCGGTGTCCTGTGTGAATTTAAGTATGCTCTCTCTAATTCTCTCTTTCTCTCTTTCTTTCTCTCTCCTGGAGGACCTGAGCCCTAGGACAATGCCTCAGGACTATCTGGCATGATGACTCCTTGCTGTCCCCAGTCCACCTGGCCGTGCTGCTGCTCCAGTTTCAACTGTTCTGCCTGTGATTATTATTATTTGACCATGCTGGTCATTTATGAACATTTGAACATCTTGGCCATGTTCTGTTATAATCTCCACCCGGCTCAGCCAGAAGAGGACTGGCCACCCCTCATAGCCTGGTTCCTCTCTAGGTTTCTTCCTGGATTTTGGCCTTTCTAGGGAGTTTTTCCTAGCCACCGTGCTTCTACACCTGCATTGCTTGCTGTTTGGGGTTTCAGGCTGGGTTTCTGTACAGCACTTTGAGATATCAGCTGATGTACGAAGGGCTATAGAAATACATTTGATTTGATTGGATTTTTATTTGACATAACCATTCCCACAGTAGAGTGACATAACCATTCCCACTGTAAAGTAACATAACCATTCCCACAGTAGAGTGACATAACCATTCCCACAGTAGAGTGACATAACCATTCCCACAGTAGGGTGACATAACCATTCCCACAGTAGGGTGACATAACCATTCCCACTGTAAAGTAACATAACCATTCCCCTAGTAGAGTGACATAACCATTCCCATAGTAGAGTGACATAACCATTCCCACAGTAGAGTGACATAACCATTCCCACAGTAGGGTGACATAACCATTCCCACTGTAAGGTGACATAACCATTCCCACTGTAAGGTGACATAACCATTCCCACTGTAAGGTGACATAACCATTCCCACTGTAAGGTGACATAACCATTCCCACTGTGCAGTGACATAGCCATTCCCATAGTAGGGTGACATAACCATTCCCACTGTAAGGTGACATAACCATTCCACTGTAGGGTGACATAACCATTCCCACTGTAAAGTAACATAACCATTCCCATAGTAGAGTGACATAGCCATTCCCACAGTAGGGTGACATAACCATTCCCACTGTAGAGTGACATAACCATTCCCACTGTGGAGTGACATAGCCATTCCCATAGTAGGGTGACATAACCATTCCCACTGTAAGGTGACATAACCAGTCCCATAGTAGAGTGACATAACCATTCCCACTGTTGGGTGACATAACCATTAATAATGTAGGGTGACATAACAATTCCCACAGTAGGGTGACATAACCATTCCCACTGTAAAGTAACATAACCATTCCCACTGTGGAGTGACATAGCCATTCCCATAGTAGGGTGACATAACCATTCCCACTGTAAGGTGACATAACCATTCCCACTGTAGGGTGACATAACCATTCCCACTGTAAAGTAACATAACCATTCCCATAGTAGAGTGACATAGCCATTCCCACAGTAGGGTGACATAACCATTCCCACTGTAGAGTGACATAACCATTCCCACTGTGGAGTGACATAGCCATTCCCATAGTAGGGTGACATAACCATTCCCACTGTAAGGTGACATAACCATTAATAATGTAGGGTGACATAACCATTCCCACAGTAGGGTGACATAACCATTCCCACTGTTGGGTGACATAACCATTAATAATGTAGGGTGACATAACCATTCCCACAGTAGGGTGACATAACCATTCCCACTGTAAAGTAACATAACCATTCCCACTGTAAGGTGACATACCATTCCCACTGTAGGGTGACATACCATTCCCACTGTAGGGTGACATAACCATTCCCACTGTAAAGTAACATAACCATTCCCACTGTAAGGTGACATACCATTCCCACTGTAGGGTGACATAACCATTCCCACTGTAAAGTAACATAACCATTCCCACTGTAAGGTGACATACCATTCCCACTGTAAGGTGACATACCATTCCCACTGTAGAGTGACATAACCATTCCCACTGTAAGGTGACATAACCATTCCCACAGTAGAGTGACATAACCATTCCCACAGTAGAGTGACATAACCATTCCCATAGTAGGGTGACATAACCATTCCCACTGGAAGGTGACATAACCATTCCCACTGGAAGGTGACATAACCATTCCCACAGTAGAGTGACATAACCATTCCCACAGTAGGGTGACATAACCATTCCCACAGTAGAGTGACATAACCATTCCCACAGTAGAGTGACATAACCATTCCCATAGTAGAGTGACATAACCATTCCCACTGGAAGGTGACATAACCAGTCCCATAGTAGAGTGACATAACCATTCCCACTGTGGAGTGACATA
>NW_027037436.1:0-19547 GCF_034236695.1 Oncorhynchus nerka
ACTAGGAGTGGTGGGTGAGGAGTCAGGTGTAGAGAGCAGAGGTTTAAGGAAAACCATATTTATTCTGGTGATAAATAGTCATGCCAAAACAACAGGCAAATGCCCTTAAGTAATGATGGACTGTCATTTCTCTTTGCTTATTTGAGCTCTTCTTGCCATAATATGGACTTGGTCTTTTACCAAATAGGGCTATCTTCTGTATAACACCCCTACCTTGTCACAACACAACTGATTGGCTCAAACGCATTTTAGAAGGAAAGAAATTCCACAAATACATTTTTAGCAAGGCACACCTGTCAATTTAAATGTATTCCAGGTGACTACCTCATGAAGCTGGTTGAGAGAATGCCATCAGCGTGAAAAGCTGTCATCAAGGCAAAGGGTGGCTACTTTGAAAAATCTCGAACTTAAAATACATTTTGATATGATTAAAGCTTTTTTTGGTTACTACATGATTCCATATGTGTTATTTCATAGTGTTGATGTCTTCACTATTATTCTACAATGTAGAAAATAGTACGAATAAAGAAAAACCCTTGAATGAGTAGGTGTGTCCAAACGTTTGACTGCTACTGTATGTCCTGACGTTATTAAACATTCATAGTTAAACCCACCCGGTATGAATGGGCTGATAGTCAGTATTTTTTGAATCACCTTGTTGTTCGGTATGTACCAGATATACTGCCATCTAGTGTTCAAGATTCACAATGCACTTTATATATATATATTTTTTTTTATCATGATGTAAAACAACATATGACGTACTGAGAAAATGTAAATTCTTCCTTTGAATAAAATCAGAGAGAACTGAAAATATTATTAGCATTGACAGAAGGACTGCTACCCACAGTAGAGTATTTGTACCCATATTGATTCAATTGTTTTTGTGATTGTGTAATTCTCCCAAGGGTTTAGGATGAAATACATCATGTTTAGAGTTCTTTAAAGGGGCAGTCCACATTTTTGTACACATACATGAATGATATAATAAGCCTACTCATTTATTCTTGACGAATTCAACTTATAAATGCCTCATGAGTTCAACCCATCAGAACCCACAATGGTATATAAGCCTGTTTTATTCAAATGTCTGTAAATATTGCAAATATTGTAAATGTAAAAAAACTATGTATAGCCGCAAAATATGCTTCAAACGATACTTTTGATGTCACTTGTCTCTCTCTCTCTCTCTCTCTCTCTCTCTCTCTCTCTCTCTCTTTCTCTGTCTCTCTCAGTCTCTAGTGCTCTCTCTTTAAAACATAAATATATGTATCTACCTCCCCCTGAATGTTGTTGATTCAGTTTTAATGCCGTGCTGCCTGTCTCAACCAAAGCAATATTATCGTATATACCATACCGTCTACACACCTCACTTAGGATATTTCGATGTGATGTATTTTCCTAGTAATGAACCACCCACGGAATGTCCATGTATTGAATTATTCACAGATTGTAGACGTGTGTCCAAATCAAATCAAATCTAATGCTATGGGTCACATACATATATTTAGCAGATGTTATTGCGGGTGTAGCAAAATGATAGTGTTCCTAGCTCCAACAGTGCAGTAGTATCTAACAATTCACAACAATACACACACACATCTAAAAGTCAAAGAATTGAATGAAGAAATAAAGTCCGTAATCAGCTCCTTCAGTTTGTTGACGTTGAGGGGGAGGTTATTTTCCTGGCACCACTCTGCCAGGGCACTCACCTCCTCTCCGCCAGGGCACTCACCTCCTCTCCGCCAGGGCCCTCACCTCCTCTCTGCCAGGGCCCTCACCTCCTCCCTGTAGGCTGCCTCGTCATTGTTGGTAATCAAGCCCACTACTGTTGTGTCATCTGCAAACTTCATGATTGAGTTGGAGGCATTCGTGGCCAAGCAGTCATGGGTGAACATGGAGTACAGGAGGGGGCTGAGCACGGGCCCCTGTGTTGAGGATCAGCAAAGTGGAGGTGTTGTTTCCTACCTTCACCACCTGGGGGGCGGACCGTTAGAAAGTCCAGGACCCAGTTGCACTGGGCAGGGTTCAGACCCAGGACCTCAAGCTTAATGATGAGCTTGGAGGGTACTATGGTGTTGAATGCTGAGCTGTAGTCAATGGACAGCAGTCTTACATAGGTATTGCTCTTGTCCAGATAGAACAGGGCAGTGTACAGTGTGATGGCGATTGCATCATCTGTGGATCTATTGGGGCGGTAAGCAAATTGAAGTGGATGTGGATGTGATATGATCCTTAACTAGTCAGTGGTCCTTTAAATGTTTACAGCAGTACTTCTGTGGCGCAGTGTTTCCCCACAACAACATGAAATATTAACCCAAAGCTTTTGTAGTAGAAGTGCAAATTGCATCATGTAGTCAGGCTTGGTAAATCAGAACACTAAATGCCCCCACAAACTGCTCTCTGTCTGACGTCTGAACAGGAGAACACAGACGGCAGATGATACGTTTGGTTTCTTTCTATGCTTTTAATCCTGTGTGTGTGTGGTATTGGGAGTGTGGTATTGGGAGTGTGGTATTGGGAGTGTGGTATTGGGAGTATTGGGAGTGTGGTATTGGGAGTGTGGTATTGGGAGTGTGGTATTGGGAGTGTGGTATTGGGAGTGTGGTAATGGGAGTGTGGTATTGGGAGTGTGGTAATGGGAGTGTGGTATTGGGAGTGTGGTATTGAGAGTGTGGTATTGGGAGTATTGGGAGTGTGGTATTGGGAGTGTGGTATTGGGAGTGTGGTATTGGGAGTGTGGTAATGGGAGTGTGGTATTGGGAGTGTGGTAATGGGAGTGTGGTATTGGGAGTATGGAGTGTGGTATTGAGAGTGTGGTATTGGGAGTGTGGTATTGGGAGTGTGGCATTGGGAGTGTGGTATTGGGAGTGTGGTATTGGGAGTATTGGGAGTGTGGTATTGGGAGTGTGGCATTGGGAGTGTGGTATTGGGAGTATTGGGAGTGTGGTATTAGAATTGTGGTATTGGGAGTGTGGTATTGGAAGTGTGGCATTGGGAGTGTGGCATTGGGAGTATTGGGAGTGTGGTATTGGGAGTGTGGCATTGGGAGTGTGGTATTGGGAGTATTGGGAGTGTGGTATTGAGAGTGTGGTATTGGGAGTGTGGTATTGGGAGTATTGGGAGTGTGGTATTGCGAGTGTGGTATTGGGAGTGTGGTATGTGGCATTGGGAGTGTGGTATTGGGAGTGTGGCATTGGGAGTGTGGTATTGAGAGTGTGGTATTGGGAGTGTGGTATTGGGAGTATTGGGAGTGTGGTATTGGAAGTGTGGCATTGGGAGTGTGGCATTGGGGGTATTGGGAGTGTGGTATTGGGAGTGTGGCATTGGGAGTGTGGTATTGGGAGTGTGGTATTGGGAGTATTGGGAGTGTGGTATTGAGAGTGTGGTATTGGGAGTGTGGTATTGGGAGTATTGGGAGTGTGGTATTGGGAGTGTGGTATTGGGAGTGTGGTATGTGGCATTGGGAGTGTGGTATTGGGAGTGTGGCATTGGGAGTGTGGTATTGGGAGTGTGGTATTGGGAGTGTGCTATTGGGAGTGTGGTATTGGGAGTGTGCTATTGGGAGTGTGGTATTGGGAGTGTGGTATTGGGAGTGTGCTATTGGGAGTGTGCTATTGGGAGTGTGGTATTGGGAGTGTGGTATTGGGAGTGTGGTATTGGGAGTGTGGCATTGGGAGTGTGGTATTGGGAGTGTGGTATTGGGAGTGTGGCATTGGGAGTGTGTCGTGTTTTTGACTGATGCTGAATATTGACGTCGAGATACACCGACTATACAAAACATTAAGAACACTGACCAGGTGTGTGTGTGTGTGTGTGTGTGTGTGTGTGTGTGTGTGTGTGTGTGTGTGTGAGCGGCTAGCTATACAGGTGTAATAGTACAGACCTGTATGTCGGTGATGTCCTGACTGGTGGAATGCAGGGTGTCAGTAGGAGGAGCCAGACTCTAATCTCTATTCTTCATTCTGTATTCTGCTTCAGAAGCATGTTGCTTAGTAACACCACAAACATTCTGCATTCAGAACAGAAAGAACAGCCAGGGACAGAACTCTTGGTTTAATGGTTCCATGTGATGACTCCGCACAACACTGGCAACAACAACACAAGCCCAACACACACGACTCACGACTCAAATGTTTTTATTATTCCCTTTGATCTGGTTTATCTGGCAACAATCCTCTCTGTATTTCATGGGATGTAGAAAAATGTTTCTTAATGGAACACAACACAATACTAACACTTTGCAGTTACGCTAATAGACTGCCATTACATAAACAAAGCTCTTCAGCTATTCTATATTCTAATGGATTCCATCCATCCCTGCCTATGGTTTGCCTATGTCTGTATCTCAGTCTGCCCACTAATCTGGTCCTATAATATACTAGAATCATCATTAGAGGACAGGGCATGCCCACTTCCCAGTATTGGGTTTAGCTTGATGCAGGCAGCCATGGAATCACTAATCTGGAGAGAGAGAGGATGCAGGCCAGGGGGTGAGAGAGAGAGAGGGGGGGGGTGAGAGAGAGAGGATGCAGGCCAGGGGGTGAGAGAGAGAGAGAGAGAGAGGGGGTGAGAGAGAGAGAGGATGCAGGCCAGGGAGTGAGAGAGAGAAAAGAGAGGGGGGTGAGAGAGAGAGGATGCAGGCCTGGGGGTGAAAGAGAGAAAGAGAGAGGGGGTGAGAGAGAGAGAGGATGCAGGCCAGGGGGTGAGAGAGAGGAGGATGCATGCCAGGGGGTGAGAGAGAGAGCATGCAGGCCAGGGGTGAGAGAGAGAGAATGCAGGCCAGGGGGTGAGAGAGAGAAGAGAGAGGTAGAGGTGAGGGAGGATGAGAGTGAGAGAGAGAGGATGCAGGCCAGGGGTGTGAGAGAGAGAGAGAGAGAGGGGGTGAGGAGAGAGAGAGAGAGAGAGAGAGAGGGGAAGAGAGAGAGGATGCAGGCCAGGGGGTGAGAGAGAGAGAGAGCATGCAGGCCAGGGGGAGAGAGAGAATGCAGGCCAGGGGGTGAGAGTGAGAAAGAGAGAGGTGGGGGTGAGGAGAGAGAGAGGATGCAGGCCAGGGTGTGAGAGAGAGGGGGCAGAGAAAGAGAGGATGCAGGCCAGGGGGTGTGAGAGAGAGAGAGAGAGAGGGGATGCAGGCCAGGGGGTGAGAGAGAGAGAGAGAGAGAGAGGGGGGTAAGAGAGAGAGGATGCAGGCCAGGGGGTGAGAGAGAGAGAGAGAGGATGCAGGCCAGGGGTGAGAGAGAGAGAGAGAGAGAGAGAGAGGGGGATGCAGGCCAGGGGTGAGAGAGAAAGAGAGAGAGGGGTGAGAGAGAGAGAGAGAGAGAGAGAGAGAGGGTACAGGCCAGGGGTTGAGAGAGAAAGAGAGAGGATGCAGGCCAGGGGGTGAGAGAGAGAAAGAGAGGGGGTGAGGGAGAGAGAGAGGATGCAGGCCAGGGGGTGAGAGAGAGAAAGAGAGAGGGGGGTGAGAGAGAGAGAGAGGATGCAGGCCAGGGGGTGTGAGAGAGAGAGAGGGGGGCAGAGAAAGAGAGGATGCAGGCCAGGGGGTGAGAGAGAGAATGCAGGCCAGGGGGTGAGAGAGAGAAAGAGAGAGGGGGTGAGAGAGAGAAGAGAGAGGGGGGTGAGAGAGAGAGAGAGAAAGAGAGAGAGAGAGGGGGGAGAGAGAGTAGAGTGGGATAAAGAGCGAGAGAGAGAGAGAGGATGCAGGCCAGGGGGTGAGACAGAGAATGCAGGCCAGGGGGTGAGAGAGAGAAAGAGAGAGGGGGAGAGAGAGAAAGAGAGAGGGAGAGAGAGTAGAGTGGGATAAAGAGTGAGAGAGAGAGAGAAAGAAAGGGAGAGAGGTCATAGAACAGAGAACAGAGAACAGAGAAAGAGGCCACCACCAGCCCCAGCCTGTTCCTGTCAGTGGGGCAGATAGAGTGACTATGTCAGTGACAGTGATGTTGTTCTGGGTTACAGTATGATGTGACTGGACCTCCATAGTAGAACTACTGCTGCTTTGTCTCTGGAGCTGAGATAACAGAACCATCGAGCGGCTTAACCGACTGCCAGTGTCACACTAACATGCCCTACCAATCCACAGAGAGCCACCAAACCTCTACACTTGCTCTATGAATAGGGGTTTCTCTGCCCCAGGGTTACTGTGTGAATAGGGTTTCTCTGCCCCGGGGTTACAGTGTGAATAGGGGTTTCTCTGCCCCAGAGGTTACAATGTGAATAGGATGAAGGGTTTCTCTGCCCCAGGGTTACAGTGTGAATAGGATGAAGGGTTTCTCTGCCCCAGGGTTACTGTGTGAATAGGATGAAGGGTTTCTCTGCCCGGGGTTACCTTGTGAATAGGGGTTTCTCTGCCCCAGGGTTACTGTGTGAACAGGATGAAGGGTTTCTCTGCCCCAGGGTTACAGTGTGAATAGGATGAAGGGTTTCTCTGCCCCAGGGTTACAGTGTGAATAGGGAGAGGAGTTTCTCTGCCCCAGGGTTACAGTGTGAATAGGGGTTTCTCTGCCCCAGGGTTACAGTGTGAATAGGATTAAGGGTTTCTCTGCCCCAGGGTTACAGTGTGAATGGGATGAATGGTTTGTCTGCCCCAGGGTTACAGTGTGAATAGGATGAATGGTTTCTCTGCCCCAGGGTTACTGTGTGAATAGGGGTTTCTCTGCCCCAGGGTTACAGTGTGAATAGGATGAGGGGTTTCTCTGCCCCAGGGTTACAGTGTGAATAGGGGTTTCTCTGCCCCAGGGTTACAATGTGAATAGGGTTTCTCTGCCCCAGGGTTACTGTGTGAATAGGATGAAGGGTTTCTCTGCCCCAGGGTTACAGTGTGAATAGGATGAAGGGTTTCTCTGCCCCAGGGTTACAGTGTGAATAGGGGTTTCTCTGCCCCGGGGTTACAGTGTGAATAGGATGAAGGGTTTCTCTGCCCCAGGGTTACAGTGTGAATAGGATGAAGGGTTTCTCTGCCCCAGGGTTACAGTGTGAATAGGGGTTTCTCTGCCCCGGGGTTACAGTGTGAATAGGATGAAGGGTTTCTCTGCCCCAGGGTTACAGTTTGAATAGGATGAAGGGTTTCTCTGCCCCAGGGTTACAGTGTGAATAGGATGAAGGGTGTCTCTGCCCCAGGGTTACTGTGTGAATAGGATGAAGGGTTTCTCTGCCCCAGGGTTACAGTGTGAATAGGATGAAGGGTATCTCTGCCCCGGGGTTACCTTGTGAATAGGGGTTTCTCTGCCCCATGGTTACAGTGTGAATAGGATGAAGGGTTTCTCTGCCCCAGGGTTACAGTGTGAATAGGGAGAGGAGTTTCTCTGCCCCAGGGTTACAGTGTGAATAGGGTTTCTCTGCCCCAGGATTACAGTGTGAATAGGATTAAGGGTTTCTCTGCCCCAGGGTTACAGTGTGAATAGGGGTTTCTCTGCCCCAGGGTTACAATGTGAATAGGATGAAGGGTTTCTCTGCCCCAGGGTTACAGTGTGAATAGGATGAAGGGTTTCTCTGCCCCAGGGTTACTGTGTGAATAGGATGAAGGGTTTCTCTGCCCCGGGGTTACCTTGTGAATAGGGGTTTCTCTGCCCCAGGGTTACTGTGTGAACAGGATGAAGGGTTTCTCTGCCCCAGGGTTACAGTGTGAATAGGATGAAGGGTTTCTCTGCCCCAGGGTTACAGTGTGAATAGGGAGAGGAGTTTCTCTGCCCCAGGGTTACAGTGTGAATAGGGGTTTCTCTGCCCCAGGGTTACAGTGTGAATAGGATTAAGGGTTTCTCTGCCCCAGGGTTACAGTGTGAATGGGATGAATGGTTTGTCTGCCCCAGGGTTACAGTGTGAATAGGATGAATGGTTTCTCTGCCCCAGGGTTACTGTGTGAATAGGGGTTTCTCTGCCCCAGGGTTACAGTGTGAATAGGATGAGGGGTTTCTCTGCCCCAGGGTTACAGTGTGAATAGGGGTTTCTCTGCCCCAGGGTTACAATGTGAATAGGGTTTCTCTGCCCCAGGGTTACTGTGTGAATAGGATGAAGGGTTTCTCTGCCCCAGGGTTACAGTGTGAATAGGATGAAGGGTTTCTCTGCCCCAGGGTTACAGTGAATAGGGTGGAGGGTTTCTCTGCCCCAGGGTTACTGTGTGAATATGATGAAGGGTTTCTCTGCCCCAGGGTTACAGTGTGAATAGGATGAAGGGTTTCTCTGCCCCAGGGTTACAGTGTGAATAGGATGAAGGGTTTCTCTGCCCCAGGGTTACTTTGTGAATAGGGGTTTCTCTTCCCCAGGCTTACAGTGTGAATAGGATGAAGGGTTTCTTTGCCCCAGGGTTACTGTGTGAATAGGATGAAGGGTTTCTCTGCCCCAGGGTTACAGTGTGAATAGGATGAAGGGTTTCTCTGCCCCAGGGTTACTGTGTGAATAGGGGTTTCTCTTCCCCAGGGTTACTGTGTGAATAGGGTGAAGGGTTTCTCTGCCCCAGGGTTACAGTGTGAATAGGATGAAGGGTTTCTCTGCCCCAGGGTTACAGTGTGAATAAGATGAAGGGTTTCTCTGCCCCAGGGTTACAGTGTGAATAGGATGAATGGTTTCTGCCCCAGGGTTACTGTTTGAATAGGATGAAGGGTGTCTCTGCCCCAGGGTTACAGTGTGAATAGGATGAATGGTTTCTCTGCCCCAGGGTTACAGTGTGAATAGGATGAAGGGTGTCTCTGCCCCCAGGGTTACAGTGTGAATAGGATGAATGGTTTCTCTGCCCCAGGGTTACTGTGAATAGGATGAAGGGTTCTCTGCCCCAGGGTTACAGTGTGAATAGGATGAAGGGTGTCTCACCCAGGTTACTGTGTGAATAGGATGAATGGTTTCTGCCCCAGGGTTACAGTGTGAATAGGATGAATGGTTTCTCTGCCCCAGGGTTACAGTGTGAATAGGATGAAGGGTGTCTCTGCCCCAGGGTTACAGTGTGAATAGGATGAATGGTTTCTCTGCCCCAGGGTTACTGTGTGAATAGGATGAATGGTTTCTCTGCCCCAGGGTTACTGTGTGAATAGGATGAAGGGTTTCTCTGCCCCAGGGTTACTGTGTGAATAGGATGAATGGTTTCTCTGCCCCAGGGTTACAGTGTGAATAGGATGAAGGGTTTCCATGCCCCGGGTTACAGTGTGTGAATAGGGGTTTCCATGCCCCAGGTTACAGTGTGATATATCATTGGAATGTGCTACAAAACGAGGCAACGGTGTGCTTTAGGACTAAGTGGACGCCTCCGAGCGGTCGGGTAGACTGTTTGGAGTGTTTATCCGACTGATAATTTTTAAAAAATTTACCAATTTTGTACTTACCATGCAACTCTACCATGTACTTCTTCCTTCGCTGGTACCTGTTTGTCATCTGAAAACTCATCCCTGCTTCTCTCTCTTCTTTCCCTCAGTGATCTGCACGTTTGAGGGGATTGTGACGCAGGGTCTGTCTCTGGAGATAGGAGAGACAATTCAGATACTGGAGAAATGTGAAGGTAAGTCAGTTCCACAGCATTTAATAGACAGTACTGTACTCTGGTGTTCACATACCCAGCATGCACTGCAACACTCTCCCGTGAGCTCATGTTCTCTGGAGGTTTAGTAGTCGTTGTTGCACAAGCCCTTCTCTGACAAGCTATAACCCCTATAGACAGTTCAGATATTGAAGAAACGATCTGCTTCATAGTCTCTTGACCCATATCCTCCCTGACTCCATAGTCTCCTTGCCTCCATATCCTCCCTGACTCCATAGTCTCCTTGTCTCCATATCCTCCCTGACTCCATAGGCTCATTGACTCCATATTACTCCCTGACCCACAGCCTCCTGACTCCATATCCTCCCTGACTCCATAGCCTCCTTGACTCCATAGTCTCCTTGACTCCATATGCTCCTTGACTCCATATCCTCCCTGACTCCACAGCCTCCCTGACTCCATAGCCTCCCTGACTCCATATCCTCCCTGACTCCATAGCCTCCTTGACTCCATAGTCTCCTTGACTCCATATCCTCCCTGACTCCATAGCCTCCTTGACTCCACAGCCTCCCTGACTCCATATCCTCCCTGACTCCATAGTCTCGCTGACTCCATAGTCTCCTTAACTCCATAGTCTCCTTGACTCCATATCCTCCCTGACTCCATAGTCTCCTTGACTCCATATCCTCCCTGACTCCATAGTTTCACTGACTCCATATCCTCCCTGACTCCATAGTTTCACTGTCTCCTTGACCCATATCCTCCCCTGACTCCACAGCCTCCCTGACCCCACAGCCTTTGACTCCATAGTCTCCTTGACTCCATATCTCCCTGACTCCACAGCCTCCCTGACTCCACAGCCTCCCTGACTCCACAGCCTCCCTGACCCATAGCCTCCCTGACTCCATATCCTCCCTGATCCACACAGCCTTCCTTGATTCCTCCCTGACTTTATCCTCCCTGACCCCATAGTCTCATTTACTCCATATCCTCCCTGACTTTATAGTCCTGGACTCCATATCCTCCCTGACTCCATAGCCTCCCTGATCCTCCCTCCATATCCTCCCTGACTCCATCCCTCCCGACTCCATTTTCACTGATCTCCCCTCCCTGACTCCTTATCCTCCCTGACCCCATAGTCTCCTGACTCCATATCCTCCCCTGACTCCATAGCCCCCTGACCCCATAGCCTCCCTGACTCCATAGCCTCCTGATTCCATATCCTCCCTGACTCATATTCTCCTGACTCCACAGCCTCCCTGACTCCATATCCTCCTGACTCCATAGCCTCCCTGATATCCTTCCTGACCCATATCCTCCCTGACCCCATAGCCTCCCTGACTCCATATCCTCCCTGACTCCACATCCTCCCTGACTCCATAGCCTCCCTGACTCCATAGTTTCACTGACTCCATATCCTCCCTGACTCCATAGCCTCCCTGACCCCATAGCCTCCTGACTCCACATCCTCCCTGACTCCATATCCTCCCTGACCCATAGCCTCCCTGATTCCATAGTTTCACTGACTCCGTATCTCCCTGACTCCATTGTCTCCTGACTCCTTAGCCTCCCTCACTCCATAGCCCCTGACTCCATAGTTTCACTGACTCCATATCCCTCCCCTGACTCCATAGCCTCCCTGACTCCATAGCCTCCTGACCCCATAGCCTTTCCATATCCTCCCTGACTCCATGTCCTCCCTGACTCCATAGCCTCCCTGACTCCATAGTTTCACTGACTCTGTATCCTCCTGACTCCATAGCCTCCCTGACTCCATATCCTCCTGACTCCATAGCCTCCTGACTCCATAGTTTCACTGACTCCGCATCCTCCCTGAATCCATATTCTCCTGACCTCCATAGCCTCCCTGACTCCATAGTCTCCCTAACTCCATAGCCTCCCTGACTCCATATCCTCCCTGACTCCATAGCCTCCCCATCCATATCCTTCCTGACTCCATAGCCTCCTGACCCCATAGCCTCCCTGACTCCATATCCTCCCTGACTCCATGTCCTCCCTGACTCCATAGCCTCCCTGACTCCATAGTTTCACTGACTCTGTATCCTCCTGACTCCATAGCCTCCCTGACCCATAGCCTCCCTGACTCCATATCCTCCCTGACTCCATAGCCTCCCTGACTCCATAGCCTCCCTGACTCCATAGTTTCCTGACTCCCATCTCCCTGACTCCATTGTCTCCCTGACTCCATAGCCTCCCTCACTCCATAGCCCCTGAAGCCATAGTTTCACTGACTCATATCCTCCCTGACTCCATAGCCTCCCTGACTCCATAGCCTCCCTGACCCCATAGCCTCCCTGACCCATATCCTCCCTGACTCCATGTCCTCCCTGACTCCATAGCCTCCCTGACTCCATAGTTTCACTGAGTATCCTCCCTGACTCTAGCCTCCCTGACTCCATATCCTCCTGACTCCATAGTCTCCCTGACTCCATAGACTGACTCCATGTCCTCCCTGAATCCATATTCTCCCTGACCCACAGCCTCCCTGCTGAGTCTCCCCTAACTCTGTAGCCTCCCTGACTCCATAGTTTCACTGACATATCCTCCTGACTCCATAGTCTGTGACTCCATAGTCTCCCTGACTCCATAGCCTCCCTGACTCCATAGTCTCCTGACTCCATAGCCTCCCTGACTCCACGTTTCACTTCCGTATCCCTCCCCCTGACTCCATAGCTGTGACTCCATAGGTTTCCATAGTCTCCCTGACTCCATAGCCTGTGACTCTGGTCCATGTCTCCCCTGACAACTCCCTTGGTATTCTAAGAAGTAGCCAGAGTGACAGGTGAGACGGCTGTGTCTGTAGCTGTGACTCTGGTTGTGAGACGGCTGTGTCTGTAGCTGTGACTCTGGTTGTGAGACGGCTGTGTCTGTAGCTGTGACTCTGGTTGTGAGACGGCTCTGTCTGTAGCTGTGACTCTGGTTGTGAGACGGCTGTGTCTGTAGCTGTGACTCTGGTTGTGAGACGGCTCTGTCTGTAGCTGTGACTCTGGTTGTGAGACGGCTGTGTCTGTAGCTGTGACTCTGGCTGTAAGACGGCTGTGTCTGTAGCTGTGACTCTGGATGAGACGGCTCTGTCTGTAGCTGTGACTCTGGTTGTGAGACGGCTGTGTCTGTAGCTGTGACTCTGGTTGTGAGACGGCTGTGTCTGTAGCTGTGACTCTGGTTGTGAGACGGCTCTGTCTGTAGCTGTGACTCTGGTTGTGAGACGTCTGTGTCTGTAGCTGTGACTCTGGTTGTGAGACGGCTCTGTCTGTAGCTGTGACTCTGGTTGTGAGACGGCTCTGTCTGTAGCTGTGACTTGGTTGTGAGACGTCTGTGTCTGTAGCTGTGACTCTGGTTGTGAGACGGCTCTGTCTGTAGCTGTGACTCTGGCTGTGAGACGTCTCTGTCTGTAGCTGTGACTCTGGTTGTGAGACGGCTCTGTCTGTAGCTGTGACTCTGGTTGTGAGACGGCTGTGTCTGTAGCTGTGACTCTGGTTGTGAGACGGCTCTGTCTGTAGCTGTGACTCTGGTTGTGAGACGCCTGTCTGTAGCTGTGACTCTTGGTTGTGAGACGGCTCTGTCTGTAGCTGTGACTCTTGGTTGTGAGACGGCTCATGTGAGACTGGTTGTGAGCTCTGTGTCTGTAGCTGCACTCTGGATGTGAGACGGTCTGTGTCTGTAGCTGTGACTCTGATGTGAGACGGCTCTGTCTGTAGCTGTGACTCTGGATGTGAGACGGCTCTGTCTGTAGCTGTGACTCTGGTTGTGAGACGTCTGTCTGTAGCTGTGACCTGGCTGTAAGACGGCTGTGTCTGTAGCTGTCTCTGGATGTGAGACGGCTCTGTCTGTAGCTGTGACTCTGGTTGTGAGACGGCTGTGTCTGTAGCTGTGACTCTGGTTGTGAGACGGCTGTGTCTGTAGCTGTGACTCTGGTTGTGAGACGGGATGTGTCTGTAGCTGCACTTGGTTGTGGACGGCTGTGTCTGTAGCTGTGACTCTGGTTGTGAGACGGCTCTGTCTGTAGCTGTGACTTGGTTGTGAGACGGCTGTGTCTGTAGCTGTGACTCTGGTTGTGAGACGCTGTGTCTGTAGCGTGGACTCTGGTTGTGAGACGGCTCTGTCTGTGGCTGTGACTCTGGTTGTCTGTCTGTCTGTAGCTGTGATGTCTGGTTGTGAGACGGCTCTGTCTGTAGCTGTGATGTCTGGTTGTGAGGGGTTCTGTCTGTAGCTGTGACTCTGGTTGTGAGTCTGTGTGTCTGTAGCTGTGACTCTGGCTAGAGACGGCTCTGTCTGTAGCTGTGACTCTGGTTGTGAGATGTCTGTCTGTCTGTGACTCTGGTTGTGAGACTACTTGTCTGTAGCTGTGACTCTAGCTGTGAGACGGCTCTGTCTGTAGCTGTGACTCTGGTTGTGAGACGTCTGTGTCTGTAGCTGTGACTCTGGTTGTGAGACGGCTGTGTCTGTAGCTGTGACTCTCGATGTGAGACGGCTTTGTCTGTGTCTGTAGCTGTGACTCTGTCTGTAGCTGTGACCTGGTTGTGAGTCGGCTCTGTCTGTAGCTGTGACTCTGGATGTGAGACGGCTCTGTCTGTAGCTGTGACTCTGGATGTGAGAGACGGCTGTGTCTGTCTGTGACTCTCGATGACCTGTGATGTGTCTGTAGCTGTGTTGATGTGAGACGGCTCTGTCTGTAGCTGTGACTCTGTCTGTCTGTAGCTGTGATGTCGTCTGTCTGTTCACTGTGCTCTTCGTCTGTGGCTGTGACACTGGTTGTGAAGGCGGCTCTGTCTGTCTGTGACTCTGGTTGTGATGACGGCTCTGTCTGTTTGTAACTCTGGTTGTGAGACGGCTCTGTCTGTAGCTGTGACTCTGGTTGTGAGGCGTCTCTGTCATGGCTGTGACTCTGGTTGTGATGTCAGCTCTGTCTGTAGCTGTGACTCTGGTTGTGAGGCAGTCTGTCATAGCTGTGATGTCTCTGGTCTGTAGAGGCGTCTGTGTCTGTAGCTGTGACTCTGGATGTGAGACGGCTCTGTCTGTAGTTGTGACTCTGGTTGTGTAGCTGCTGTGTCTGTAGCTGTGACTCTGGTTGTGAGACGGCTGTCTGTAGCTGTGACTCTGGTTGTGATGACGGCTCTGTCTGTAGCTGTGACTCTGGTTGTGTAGCTGCTGTGTCTGTAGCTGTGACTCTGGTTGTGAGGCGGCTGTCTGTCTGTAGCTGCAGAGCTCTGGTTGTTCTGCTCTGTCTGTAGCTGTGATGTTGTCTGTCTGTCTCTGTCTGTAGCTGTGACTCTGGTTGTGAGCTGTGATGTCTGTCTGTTAATACTCTGGTTGTGGACGGCTCTGTCTGTAGCTGTGACTCTGGTTGTGAGGTCGGCTGTGTCTGTAGCTGTGACTCTGGTTGTGAGTCTGTCTGTCTGTAGCTGTGACTCTGGTTGTCTGTCTGTCTGTCTGTAGCTGTGACTCTGGTTGTCTGTCTGTGTCTGTAGCTGTGACTCGATGTGGGCAGATGCATGTCTGTCCG
Source organism: Oncorhynchus nerka (assembly GCF_034236695.1). Classification (NCBI taxonomy): domain Eukaryota; kingdom Metazoa; phylum Chordata; class Actinopteri; order Salmoniformes; family Salmonidae; genus Oncorhynchus; species Oncorhynchus nerka. The sequence goes on from NW_027037436.1 coordinate 14,982, forward strand.
TCTATGACTCTCGATGTGAGGCGGCTTTGTCTGTAGCTGTGACTCTGGTTGTGATGTCGTCTCTGTCTGGTAGCTGTGATGTATGGTTGTCTGCTCTGTCTGTAGCTGTGATGTTGTGAGACGGCTCTGTCTGTAGCTGTGACTCTGGTTGTAGTAGACGGCTGTCTGTCTGTAGCTGCCTCGATGTGAGACGGCTGTGTCTGTAGCTGTGACCTCGTAGCTGTGATGGCGGCTCTGTCTGTCTGTGACTCTGGTTGTGACGTCTGTGTCTGTAGCTGTGACTCTAGCTGTGATGACGGCTCTGTCTGTCTGTGACTCTGGATGTGAGTCTGCTCTGTCTGTAGCTGTGACTCTGGTTGTGAAGACGTCTGTGTCTGTAGCTGTGACTCTGCTTGTGATGTCTGTCTTTCTGTAGCTGTGACACTGGTTGTGAGCGGCTCTGTCTGTAGCTGTGACTCTGGTTGTAGAGACGTGCTCTGTCTGTAGCTGTAACTCTGGTTGTGTGACGGCTCTGTCTGTAGCTGTGACTCTGGTTGTGAGACGGCTGTGTCTGTAGCTGTGACTCTGGTTGTGAGACGGCTCTGTCTGTAGCTGTGACTCTGGTTGTGAGGTGTCTGTCTGTCTGTCTGTGACTCTGGTTGTGAGGCGGCTCTGTCTGTCTGTGACTCTGGTTGTGAGGCGGCTGTGTCTGTAGCTGTGACTCTGGTTGTCTGTAGCTGTGATGTCTGTAGCTGTGACTCTGGTTGTGAGTCTGACTCTGTCTGTAGCTGTGACTCTGGTTGTGATGTCGTCTCTGTCTGTAGCTGTGACTCTGGTTGTCGGCTCTGTCTGTAGCTGTGACTCTGGTTGTGAGACTGCTCTGTCTGTAGCTGTGATGTCTGTCTTGTCGGCTGCTGATGTCTGTCTGTCTGTGACTCTGGTTGTCATTGGGCTCTGTCTAGTTTAGCTGTGACTCTGGTTGTGAGACGTCTCTGTCTGCTTAGCTGTGACTCTGGTTGTGAGACGGCTCTGTCTGTAGCTGTGACTCTGGTTGTGAGACGGCTCTGTCTGTAGCTGTGACTCTGGTTGTGATGTCGTCTGTGTCTGTAGCTGTGACTCTCATGTCTGCTGTGTCTGTAGCTGTGATCTCGATGTGGGAGACTGCTTTGTCTGTAGCTGTGACTCTGGTTGTCTGTCTCTGTCTGAAGCTGTGACTCTGGTCTGTGAGGCGGTCATGTCTGTAGCTGTGACTCTGGTTGTGAGTCGGCTCTGTCTGTAGCTGTGACTCTGGTTGTGACGTCACATGCTGCTTGCTGTGACTCTCGATGTGAGACGGCTGTGTCTGTAGCTGTGACTCTCGATGTGGGACGGCTGTGTCTGTAGCTGTGACTCTCGATGTGAGACGGCTCTGTCTGTAGCTGTGACTCTGGTTGTGAGACGTCTGTGTCTGTAGCTGTGACTCTGGATGTGAGACGGCTGTGTCTGTAGCTGTGACTCTGGATGTGAGACGGCTCTGTCTGTAGCTGTGACTCTGGTTGTGAGACGTCTGTGTCTGTAGCTGTGACTCTGCTTGTGAGACGGCTCTGTCTGTAGCTGTGACTCTGGTTGTGAGACGGCTGTGTCTGTAGCTGTGACTCTGGTTGTGAGACGGCTGTGTCTGTAGCTGTGACTCTGGTTGTGAGACGGCTGTGTCTGTAGCTGTGACTCTGGATGTGAACTGAACCTGCGTTGGCCGGCTGATAATGAGTCAGATGGTGTGACATTAGACATTGCTCACTGGGCCTCTTGTTGTGTATCGATCAGGATGGGAGGCCGGGAAGGAGCGACACACACACACACACACACACACACACACACACACACACACACACACACACACACACACACACACACACACACACACACACACACACACACTTACCTGCTCAATCTCTCCAAGGAAATCTACGCTGTCTATTCCATTAACCCTAAGGCTTGGTCAGATCATACACAGCTCTGTTGACGGGATGGAATGGGAGGGGGATGTGGTTTCTATGTTTCAGAGCAATAAGAGACTTCTCATAGGAGAACCCAGTCCCAGAGATCCTAGAGGATCAAATGAAATATACGGTAGTGTGTATCAAAGGGCTCAAAGCCTGGCCAGTGGTCAGCAGTAGTAGTTTGTATTTGTATTTATTATGGCTCCCCATTAGGATGCCCATTAGCTGCTGCCGAGGCAGTTATACGATTTGTAAAAAATGACAATACATTCAAAACAGACTTCACAAGACACTAAGTGTGTGCCCTCCTCCCCTACTCCACTACCACGTATCTACAACACAAAAATCCATGTTTACGTGTGTGTATAGTGCATATGTTATCGTGTCTGTGCTTGTTTGTGTCTCCGCTGTTCCATAAGGTCTATTTTTACTGCTGCATCAGTTACCTGATGTGGAATAGAGTTCCATGTCGTCATGGCTCTATGTAGTATTGTGCGCCTCCCATAGTCTATTCTGGATTGTGAAGAGACCTCTGGTGGCATGTCTTGTGGGGTATGCATGGGTGTCTGAGCTCTGTGCTAGTAGTTTAAACAGACCTCTGGTGGCATGTCTTGTGGGGTATGCATGGGTGTCTGAGCTGTGTGCTAGTAGTTTAAACAGACCTCTGGTGGCATGTCTTGTGGGGTATGCATGGGTGTCTGAGCTGTGTGTTAGTAGTTTAAACAGACAGCTCAGTGCATTCAACATGTAATGCCTTTCACAAATACAAGTAGTGATGAAGTCAATCTCCCCTCCACTTTGAGCGAGGAAAGATTGACATGCATATCATTAATGTCTCTGTGTACATCCAAGGGCCAGCCGTGCTGCCCTGTTCTGAGCTAATTGCAATTTGTGGCACCTGACCACACGACTGAGCAGTATTCCAGGTCACGACAAACCTAGAGCCTGTACAATCTGCCTTGTTGATATTGCTGTTAAGAAGAGTAGCGCTTGGACAGACTTCTCCCCATTTTAGCCACTGTTGTATCAATATGTTTTGACCATGACAGTTTAGTCAGGTTACTCAAGCAGTTTTTAGTCACCTCAACTTGCCCAATTTCATTATTTCTTACAAGATTTAGTTGAGGTTTAGAATTCAGTGAATGATTTGTCCCAAATACAATGCTTTAGTTTTGGAAATATTTAGGGCTAACATTCCTTGCCACCATTCTAAACAACAGCAGCTCTTTGTTAAGTACTGCAGTCATTTTCAGTCGCAGTCATTCAGCTGGCGTGTATAGTTTCATCCGTCCTTAGACACACTGGCTTTACTCAAAGACAGTGGCATGTTATTAGTAAATATTGAAAAACGTAAAGGGCCTAGACATCTGCCCTGGGGAATTCCTGATTCTACCTGGATTATGTTGAGAGGCTTCCTATTAAAGCAACACCCTCTGTGTTCTGTTAGGCAGGTAACTCTTTATCCACAACATAGCAGGGATGTAATGCCATAACACATAAATTTTTACAGCAGCAGACTATGATCGATAATGTCAAAAGCCACACTGAAGTCAAAACAAAACTAGCCCCCACAATCTTTTTAACATCAATTTATCTCAGCCAATCATCAGAGCATTTGTATAAGTGCTGTGCTTGAAAGTTTGTTGTCAATTTGTTTACTGTAAAATAGCATTGTATCTGGTCATTACAATTTTTTTCCAATAGTTTACTAAAAAAAAAAAAAAAAAAGGGTTGGTAACAGGCTGATTAGTGGCTGTTTGAGCCAGTAAAGGGCTTTACTATTCTTAGGTAGCGGAAAGCCTTTTGCTTCGCTCCAGGCAGGGGGCTGCGCTTTCTATTAGGCTTAAATTGAAGATATGGAAAATAGGAGTGGCAATATCGTCCACTAGTGTAAGGTCCTGGGAGTCGTGAGGGTGAAATCAGGCGCAGGAAAGCAGAGTTCAATAAAGTGCTTTTTCTTTAACACACACACACGTAGAACTACGGTCCCCCCACTTACGGATGCTCAAACCAAATGCCCCAGACACAGGGAAACGAAAACAGTCTAGCACTAAATACACAAACATGTACATCTAATGTAAACACCAGGGTTACAATAATCAATCCCACACAAAGAACCAGGCGGGCCGGCTGACTAATAAAGCCCCACTAATTATAACCAACTCAAAACAGGTGTACTCAATAAACACATAATGAGGGGGAGGAAAGAATCAGTGGCAGCTAGTAGGCCGGCGACGACGACCGCCGAGTGCCACCAGAACGGGAAGGGGAGCCACCTTCGGTCGGAGTCGTGACAACTATTATCCTACTATTATCCTACTACTTACTATTCCATCCAAGTTGTCAGACCCCGGTGGCTTGTCATTGTTCATAGACAACAATAGTGTTTTCACCTCTTCAGCACTGACTTTGAAAATTCAAAATGACAATTACTGTCTTTCACAATTTGGTCAGATATACTTGGATGTGTAGTGTCGGTGTTAACACAACACAAGGTGTGTCAGTGTCCTGTGTTAACACAACACAAGGTGTGTTAATGTCCTGTGTTAGTACAACACAAGGTGTGTCAGTGTCCTGTGTTAGTACAGCACAAGGTGTGTTAGTGTCC
>NW_027037437.1:0-12500 GCF_034236695.1 Oncorhynchus nerka
GGAGAGGAGAGGGAGAGGAGAGGAGAGGAGAGGAGGGAGAGGAGGAGGAGGAGGAGAGGAGGAAGGAGAGGGAGAAGGAGGGGGAGGGAGGAGGGAGGGAGGGAGGGAGGAGGAGAGGAGGAGAGGGGAAGGAGAGGAGGAGGGTGAGGAGAGGAGAGGGGAGGAGGGAGAAGGGAGGAGGGAGGAGGAGAGGAGAGGAGGAGGGGCGAGGGGAGTAGGAGGGGAGAGGAGGGAGAGGAGAGGAGAGGGGAGGAGGAGGAGGAGAGGAGAGGAGAGGAGAGGAGGGGCGGGGGAGGGAGAGGGAGAGAGAGAGAGGGAGAGGAGAGGGAGGAGGAGAGGAAGAGGAGAGGAGAGGAGAGGAGGAGAGGAGGGAGCGGGGAGGGAGGGGAGAGGGAGAGGAGAGGAGGAGGAGAGGAGATAAAACGTAATGTTAACATCAGACACACACACAACCGTCAAGGGGTGTGTGTGTTAGAGGATTTAATTCCTCTGGTATTCAGTGGTGAGCAGTCTGGAGCATTGAAGACAGGTCAGCTCTTCTCTTTGTCCTTGAACGAGGGATAAAAGGGAAGTGGGGAGGAGAGGAGAGGAGAGGAGAGGAGAAGGAGAGGAGAGGAGAGGAGAGGAGGAGGAGAGGAGGGGAGAGAGGAGAAGGAGAGGAGAGGAGAGGAGAGGAGAGGAGAGAGAGGAGAGGAGAGGGAGAGGAGAGGAGAGGAGAGGAGAGAGAGAGGAGAGGAGAGGAGAGGAGGGGCGGGGAGAGGAGGGGAGAGGAGAGGAGAGGAGAGGAGAGGAGATAAAAACGTAATGTTAACATCAGACACACACACAACCGTCAAGGGGTTGATTTTGTAGATTTATTTTTTCACATCCATGTGTCTGTTTGTGTGTGTGTGTGTGTGTGTGTGTGTGTGTGTGTGTGTGTGTGTGTGTGTGTGTGTGTGTGTGTGTGTGTGTGTGTGTGTGTTGTAAAAAAAAGTTGCTCAGACAAGCACTTTATTGTAGAAAGAAGTATTCCACAGACCACTAGATTTGGAACCATGCGCTGGCACAGCCACTGGCAGTGTGTGTGTGCTGTGTGTGTGTATGTATTTGTGTGTGTGGCATGTATTTATGTGTGTGTGTGTGTATGTATTGTGTGTGTGTGTGTGTATGTATTTGTGTGTGTGTGTGTGTGTGTGTGTGTGTGTGTGTGTGTGTGTGTGTGTGTGTGTGTGTGTGTGTGTGTGTGTGTGTGTGTGTGTGTGTGTGTGATCTGTCATCTCCTCTGGTTGGCAGCACTACATACGCGCCGCTGTCATGCGCTGCTCCAGCATCTGTCTGCAAGGACCGCGGCCGCCAACATTCCAAAGCGCAGAAACAGAACGCAGAACAGAGCGCAGAACAGAGCGCAGAACAGAACGCAGAACAGAACGCAGAACAGAGCGCAGAACAGAGCGCAGAACAGAACGCAGAACAGAGCGCAGAACAGAGCGCAGGACAGAGCGCAGGACAGAGCGCAGGACAGAGCGCAGGACAGAGCGCAGGACAGAGCGCAGAACAGAACGCAGAACAGAACGCAGAACAGAGCGCAGAACAGAGCGCAGAACAGAACGCCGCGACGTTCCAACCGAGACAACTATTTTCTCCCCGAGCTGCATGTTCACCTATTAATACATGTATTAGTTAACAAATAAGTTATTGAAATATATTAGTTAATTTACATTTTCATTGTAAATTTACTTGGGATACATTATTATGCAAAAAATGATAGTTGATACAAATGTATAATAATAATTTGCCATAGTGTACTGTAGATTTAGTTATATTTTGATTGAGAACTGAAGTCTTCCAAGTGCCCGGACCGCCTCTTGCTCCTCGGTCACGCCCAAACAGAGTGCGCTCAGAGCGGCTAGTGGCTGGAGAGGAGACTAGTCCCGCCTACAGGCGTGGCTCTCTCCCCTCTGGTAGCTGCGGTTAGAACTAACCGAATGTTAGAGTGGAGCAGTCCAGTAATCTGGAGAGAGACGGAGAGAGAGAGTGAAGCAAACTAGGATGAACAGTCAATGTCTCTCTAGTCTGTGAGTTTTGTCGCAGTGGAATAGACGTGCACTTGTATTGTCAATGCTTGCACCGCTCATCATTGTATGTGATTATAAACTATCTATTTTAGATTTGTAAACTTGTAGCAAGATGTCAGAAGGTGTCTGGAGGGAAACGCGTCCTCTCCGCGGCTGGAGGAGCCTCGTTCACCTGCCTCGTGATGATGTTTTCTTTCTCGTCGCCGTTATCAAACACCGGGGACTCTCGTGGAGGAAGGTTCCACCGGGAGAGTTCGGGACTCGCTCCTGCAACGTTTAAATAGCATGAATAATAATAACCAAGCTCCAGCCGAGGATCGGGTCGGGGAGGAATGTCAGGCGACCCAGGTCAAGGGTTTCTCGGCGTACTTCAGTGAGTTGAGCCGGGGAAGCGGGCGGTGGAGCACAGAGCGGTGAAGGATCCTACACCGGCGGAGGAGCTCAGTCCGGCGGATGTGTTCATAGCGGTGAAAACCACCAATAAATATCACCACACCAGGCTGGATCTACTGCTGGACACATGGATCTCTACAAACATGCTACAGGTAATACGAAAAACGTTACACTTACAGGAATGAAGCGCCTTTCCTCAAGGACAAAATGACACACATTTCACCCAGTCTGCTCTGCGGTTTGAACCAGCAACCTTTCGACTATAACGCTCTGAGCTGCCCGGCGAACCTATTGACACGTTGCTATTGTAGGAGTTTGTGAAATTAGATGACCATCAAAACATGCAACAGGTGTTAGGACAGATACTTTTCAATTCTTAGAGGAAAACGGAGCAAAAACTAGTTTGAATAATTAGAAATAAACACACACACACATTATGGGCATTACATTACCAATGCATCTAAAGACTAGTTTGAGTAATTAGAAATAAACACACACACATTAGTGGCATTATATTACCAATGCATCTGAATACTAGTTTGAATAATTACACAGAAATATACACACACACATTAGTGGCATTATATTACCGAGGCAACGGAACATGTCATGGTTGCTAGGCTACAGGGATCATTAGGCTGAACTGTAAGTAGCGGAGCCTCATCTCAAGCAGAGTGAAACTCACAGTAACAACACTTTTCTTACTAGTACCTGACTTTACTGATAACAGCTTTATTTAGGAACGTTTTAACTTACTACAGTGTGACTGTGATGTGTTTGTCCTAGTCTACCCACAGCTACTGTATAGAGGACAGTTACCTACACAGCTGTGTATGACTGTGATCAGTGTTTTAGTTACCCACAGCTACTGTACTAGTGATCAGCTACTGTTTGAGGACAGTTACCCACAGCTACTGTATAGAGGGACAGTGCATTATCAGTTACCCACAGCTACTGTGACTTCTTGATGTGTGTTTGTCCTAGTCTACCCACAGCTACTGTATAGAGGACAGTTACCCACAGCTACTGTATAGAGGACAGTTACCCACAGCTACTGTATAGAGGACAGTTTAACTTACTGTGATGTGTGTTTGTCCTAGTCTACCCACAGCTACTAGAGGACAGTACTACAGACTGGACAGTTACCCACAGCTACTGTATAGAGGACAGTTACCCACAGCTACTGTATAGAGGACAGTTTAACTTACTACAGTGTGACTGTGATATGTGTTTGTCCTAGTCTACCCACAGCTACTGTATAGAGGACAGTTTAACTTACTACAGTATGACTGTGATCAGTGTTTATCCTAGTCTACCCACAGCTACTGTATAGAGGACAGTTACCCACAGCTACTGTATAGAGGACAGTTACCCACAGCTACTGTATAGAGGACAGTTACCCACAGCTACTGTATAGAGGACAGTTACCACAGCTACTGTATAGAGGACAGTTACCCACAGCTACTGTATAGGACAGTTTAGTTACTGTGACAGCTAGTGCATGTCATTTGACAGTTACCCACAGCTACTGTATAGGGACAGTTACCCACAGCTACTGTATAGAGGACAGTTACCCACAGCTACTGTGCATTCATGGTCCTAGTCTACCCACAGCTACTGTATAGAGGACAGTTTATCTTAGTGACTGTGTGTGCATTTGTCCTAGTCTACCCACAGCTACTGTATGACTGTCATCTTAGTTACCCACAGCTACTGTATAGAGGGACAGTTTAACTTACTGACAGTATGACTGTGATATGTGTTCATCTTAGTCTACCCACAGCTACTGTATAGAGGACAGTTACCCACAGCTACTGTATAGAGGACAGTTTAGTTACCTGTATAGAGGACAGTTTAACTTACTGTGATATGTGTTTGTCCTAGTCTACCCACAGCTACTGTATAGAGGACAGTTACCCACAGCTACTGTATAGAGGACAGTTACCCACAGCTACTGTATAGAGGACAGTTTAACTTATTGTGTTTGTCCTAGTCTACCCACAGCTAATGTATAGAGGACAGTTTAACTTACTGTGATGTGCGTTTGTCCTAGTCTACCCACAGCTACTGTATAGAGGACAGTTTAACTTACTGTGATGTGTGTTTGTCCTAGTCTACCAACAGCTACTGTATAGAGGACAGTTTAACTTACTGTGATGTGCGTTTGTCCTAGTCTACCCACAGCTACTGTATAGAGGACAGTTACCCACAGCTACTGTATAGAGGACAGTTTAACTTACTGTGATGTGTGTTTGTCTAGTCTACCCACAGCTACTGTATAGAGGACAGTTTAACTGACTGTGATGTGTGTTTGTCTAGTCTACCCACAGCTACTGTATAGAGGACAGTTTAACTTACTGTGATGTGTGTTTGTCCTAGTCTACCCACAGCTACTGTATAGAGGACAGTTTAACTTACTGTGATGTGCGTTTGTCCTAGTCTACCCACAGCTACTGTATAGAGGACAGTTTAACTTACTGTGATGTGTGTTTGTCCTAGTCTACCCACAGCTACTGTATAGAGGACAGTTTAACTTACTGTGATGTGCGTTTGTCCTAGTCTACCAACAGCTACTGTATAGAGGACAGTTACCCACAGCTACTGTATAGAGGACAGTTTAACTTACTGTGATGTGTGTTTGTCCTGGTCTACCCACAGCTACTGTATAGAGGACAGTTACCCACAGCTACTGTATAGAGGACAGTTTAACTTACTGTGATGTGTGTTTGTCCTAGTCTGCCCACAGCTACTGTATAGAGGACAGTTACCCACAGCTACTGTATAGAGGACAGTTACCCACAGCTAATGTATAGAGGACAGTTTAACTTACTGTGATGTGTGTTTGTCCTAGTCTACCCATAGCTAATGTATAGAGGACAGTTTAACTTACTGTGATGTGTGTTTGTCCTAGTCTACCCATAGCTATGTTAGGATGAGTTGCTCTGAATGACTCTAATCAAAATGTAGTTAGAACAACAACATGTACGCTACAGTTTCAGTGAGGCTACCGATGCATCTGCCTTCAACAGAAGGCTTCACGGCGTATGTTCCCAGGGGTAACCCCAAGAAACCCCAAACCCTTCTCTCCTTGAAATACCCCTTCAACACGGTGTATGTTCCCAGGGGTAAACCCCAAGAAACCCCAAACTCTCCTTGAAATACCCCTTCAACACGATTAGTTACGCCGGCTCACTTTCACTGCCTCCACGCTCTGACCCAAGCGCGAGACAGTCAGACAGTAAACCTGTAAAGTTAAACTGGAGACGATGGAGATTCCTCCCGGTAGGCAGATCAGAGGACGTAGGAGAAGGAATGAAAACGGAGAAGAGCTCTCTTTCTCTCTCCCCTTTTTTCTTCTCTCCTTGCTTGTGTCCGAAATCAAAGTGAATCAGAAAGAATAGTCATGTTTCTTTAAAAGGACGTACAGAGGAAACTATATAATGTCATACTATATAATGTCATCATAGAGCTGATCTACAACAGACTGGTAGAACTATGTCCTTATAGAGGATACTATATAATGTCATCATAGAGCTGATCTACAACAGACTGGTAGAACTATGTCCTTTATAGAGGATACTATATAATGTCATCATAGAGCTGATCTACACAGACTGATGTAGAACTATGTCCTTATAGAGGATACTATATAATGTCATCATAGAGCTGATCTACAACAGACTGGTAGAACTATGATCTACAACAGACTGGTAGAGACTATAGAGGATACTATATAATGTCATCATAGAGCTGATCTACAACAGACTGGTAGAACTATGTCCTGATCTATATAATGTCATCAGCTGATCTACAACAGACTGGTAGAACTATGTCCTTATAGAGGATACTATATAATGTCATCATAGAGCTGATCTACAACAGACTGGTAGAACTATGTCCTTATAGAGGATACTATATAATGTCAGCATAGAGCTGATCTACAACAGACTGGTAGAACTATGTCCTTATAGAGGATACTATATAATGTCACCATAGAGGTGATCTACAACAGACTGGTAGAACTATGTCCTTATAGAGGATACTATATAATGTCATCATAGAGCTGATCTACAGCAGACTGGTAGAACTATGTCCTTATAGAGGATACTATATAATGTCATCATAGAGCTGATCTACAGCAGACTGGTAGAACTATGTCCTTATAGAGGATACTATATAATGTCATCATAGAGGTGATCTACAACAGACTGGTAGAACTATGTCCTTATAGAGGATACTATATAATGTCACCATAGAGGTGATCTACAACAGACTGGTAGAACTATGTCCTTATAGAGGATACTATATAATGTCATCATAGAGCTGATCTACAGCAGACTGGTAGAACTATGTCCTTATAGAGAACACGCTGCACTGTGTGGACAAAACATTAAGAACACCTTCCTAATATTGAGTTGCACCCCCTTTTTGCCTTTTTCAGTTCGTCGCGTCATGGACTCCACACGGTGTAGAAAGCATTTCCACAGGGATGCTGGCCCATGTTGACTCCACAAGGTGTAGAAAGCGTTTCCACAGGGATGCTGGCCCATGTTGACTCCACAAGGTGTATGTTGACTCCACAAAGCGTTTCCACAGGGATGCTGGTCCATGTTGACTCCACAAGGTGTAGAAAGCGTTTCCACAGGGATGCTGGTCCATGTTGACTCCACAAGGTGTAGAAAGCGTTTCCACAGGGATGCTGGTCCATGTTGACTCCACAAGGTGTAGAAAGCGTTTCCACAGGGATGCTGGTCCATGTTGACTCCACAAGGTGTAGAAAGCGTTTCCACAGGGATGCTGGTCCATGTTGACTCCACAAGGTGTAGAAAGCGTTTCCACAGGGATGCTGGTCCATGTTGACTCCACAAGGTGTGAAAGCGTTTCCAGGGACATGTTGGATGCTGGCCCATGTTGACTCCACAAGGTGTAGAAAGCGTTTCCACAGGGATGCTGGTCCATGTTGACTCCACAAGGTGTAGAAAGCGTTTCCACAGGGATGCTGGCCCATGTTGACTCCACAAGGTGTAGAAAGCGTTTCCACAGGGATGCTGGCCCATGTTGACTCCACAAGGTATGGAAAGCGTTTCCACAGGGATGCTGGTCCATGTTGACTCCACAAGGTGTGGAAAGCATTCCACAGGGATTCTGGCCCATGTTGACTCCACAAGGTATGGAAAGCGTTTCCACAGGGATTCTGGTCCATGTTGACTCCACAAGGTGTGGAAAAAGCGTTTCCACAGGGATTCTGGTCCATGTTGACTCCACAAGGTGTGGAAAGCGTCCCACAGGGATTCTGGTCCATGTTGACTCCAATGCTTCCCACAGTTGTGTCAAGTTGTCTGTATGTCGTTTGGGTGCTGGACCATTCTGGATACACACGGGAAACTGTTGAGCGTGTAAAACCCCACCGCCTTGCAGTTCTTGACACAAACCAGTGCGCCTGGCACCTATTACCACACCCTGTTCAAAGGCACTTTGATTTTGCCTTGCCCATTCACCCTCTGAATGGTACACACACACAATCCCTGTCTCACTTGTCTCAAGGCTTAAAAATCCTTCTTTAACCCGTCTCCTCTCCTTCATCTACACTGATTGAAGTGGATTTAACAAGTGACATCAATAAGGGATCATAGCTTTCACCTGGATTCACCTGGTCAGTCTGTGTCATGGAAAGAGCAGGTGTTTTTAATGATTGGTATACTCAGTGTACATCTCCACTCAATGTTGAAGAGTAGCTACCTGTAGCCTGTAGAGAGTAGCTATCTGTAGCCTGTAGAGAGAGTAGCTACCTGTAGCCTGTAGAGAGTAGCTACCTGTAGCCTGTAGAGAGTAGCTACCTGTAGCCTGTAGAGAGTAGCTACCTGTAGCCTGTAGAGAGAGTAGCTACCTGTAGCCTGTAAAGAGAGTAGCTACCTGTAGCCTGTAGAGAGTAGCTGCCTGTAGCCTGTAAAGAGAGTAGCTGCCTGTAGCCTGTAAAAGAGAGTAGCTACCTGTAGCCTGTAGAGAGAGTAGCTGCCTGTAGCCTGTAAAGAGAGTAGCTACCTGTAGCCTGTAAAGAGAGAGTAGCTGCCTGTAGCCTGTAAAGAGAGTAGCTACCTGTAGCCTGTAAAGAGAGTAGCTGCCTGTAGAGAGTAGCTACCTGTAGCCTGTAAAGAGAGTAGCTACCTGTAGCCTGTAAAGAGAGTAGCTGCCTGTAGCCTGTAAAGAAGTAGCTGCCTGTAGAGAGTAGCTACCTGTAGCCTGTAAAGAGAGTAGCTGCCTGTAGCCTGTAAGAGAGTAGCTGCCTGTAGAGAGAGTAGCTACCTGTAGCCTGTAGAAGAGTAGCTACCTGTAGCCTGTAAAGAGAGTAGCTAGCTGTAGCTACCTGTAGCCTGTAAAGAGAGTAGCTGCCTGTAGAGAGTAGCTACCTGTAGCCTGTAAAGAGTAGCTAGCTGTAGCTACATGTAGCCTGCAAGAAATGCTAGCCTGTAAAAGTAGCTACCTGTAGCCTGTAGAGAGTAGCTACCTGTAGCCTGTAGAGAGAGTAGCTACCTGTAGCCTGTAGAGAGTAGCTAGCTGTAGCTACCTGTAGCCTGTAGAGAGTAGCTACCTGTAGCCTGTAGAGAGAATAGCTACCTGTAGCCTGTAAAGAAGTAGCTAGCTGTAGCTACCTGTAGCCTGTAGAGAGAGTAGCTACCTGTAGCCTGTAGAGAGAGTAGCTAGCTGTAGCTACCTGTAGCCTGTAAAGAGAGTAGCTGCCTGTAGAGAGAGTAGCTACCTGTAGCCTGTAAAGAGAGTAGCTAGCTGTAGCTACATGTAGCCTGTAAAGAGAGTAGCTACCTGTAGCCTGTAGAGAGAATAGCTACCTGTAGCCTGTAAAAGAGTAGCTAGCTGTAGCTACCTGTAGCCTGTAAAGAGTAGCTAGCTGTAGCTACCTGTAGCCTGTAGAGAGTAGCTACCTGTAGCCTGTAGAGAGTAGCTACCTGTAGCCTGTAAAGAGAGTAGCTAGCTGTAGCTACCTGTAGCCTGTAGAGAGAGTAGCTACCTGTAGCCTGTAGAGAGAGTAGCTAGCTGTAGCTACCTGTAGCCTGTAAAGAGAGTAGCTGCCTGTAGAGAGAGTAGCTACCTGTAGCCTGTAAAGAGAGTAGCTAGCTGTAGCTACATGTAGCCTGTAAAGAGAGTAGCTACCTGTAGCCTGTAAAAGAGTAGCTAGCTGTAGCTACATGTAGCCTGTAGAGAGTAGCTACCTGTAGCCTGTAGAAGGAGTAGCTACCTGTAGCCTGTAGAGAGAGTAGCTACCTGTAGCCTGTAAAGAGAGTAGCTAGCTGTAGCTACCTGTAGCCTGTAGAGAGAGTAGCTACCTGTAGCCTGCAGAGAGAATAGCTACCTGTAGCCTGTAAAGAGTAGCTAGCTGTAGCTACCTGTAGCCTGTAAAGAGAGTAGCTAGCTGTAGCTACCTGTAGCCTGTAGAGAGAGTAGCTACCTGTAGCCTGTAAAAGAGGCTAATCTATGAGTGTGGCTAATTGTAAGGCTAATCTATGAGTGTGGCTAACTGTAAGGCTAACCTATGAGTGTGGCTACCTGTAAGGCTAACCTATGAGTGTGGCTAATTGTAAGGCTAATCTACGAGTGTGGCTAACTGTAAGGCTAACCTATGAATGTGGCTAACTGTACGGCTAATCTAGTGAGTGTGGCTAACTGTACGGCTAATCTATGAGTGTGGCTGATTGTAAGGCTAATCTATGAGTGTGGCTAACTGTACGGCTAATCTATGGATGTGGCTAATTGTAAAGCCAATCTATGAGTGTGGCTAACTTTAAAGCTAATCTTTGAGTGTGGCTAACTGTACGGCTAATCTATGAGTGTGGCTAATTGTAAGGCTAATCTATGTGTGTGGCTAACTGTACGGCTAATCTATGGATGTGGCTAATTGTAAGGCCAATCTATGAGTGTGGCTAACTTTAAAGCTAATCTTTGAGTGTGGCTAACTGTACGGCTAATCTATGAGTGTGGCTAATTGTAAGGCTAATCTATGTGTGTGGCTAACTGTACGGCTAATCTATGGATGTGGCTAATTGTAAGGCTAATCTATGAGTGTGGCTAATTGTAAGGCTAATCTATGGATGTGGATAATTGTAAGGCTAATCTATGAGTGTGGCTAACTGTAAGGCTAACCTATGAGTTTGGCTAATTGTAAGGCTAATCTATGGATGTGGCTAACTGTAAGGCTAACCTATGAGTGTGGCTAATTGTAATTGTCTGAGTCTAATGTACATCCCAAATGGTACCCTATTCCCTATATAGTACACTACTTTAGACCAGAGCCCTATTCCCTATATAGTGGTACTACTATAGACCAGAGCCCTATTCCCTATATAGAACACTACTATAGACCAGAGCCCTATTCCCTATATAGTGCACCACTATAGACCAGAGCCCTATAGGCCATATGCCATTTGGGAGTCAGACTAAAAACCATCAAAAACACACACCAGACACTAGTCTGTGTTGATATGTAAACAGAGCAACAAGCTCTCACAGTCTCACTGCAGAATCACAAGTTTGTTCATAAACGTCTGATGTCAAAGGTTCAGTTGAGGCATTAATTCTGAGGGGTTAATTTTTGGGTGTAAATCCATGGGTGGAACACGAGACCTTCGGAGACGCAGCTCACGGCCTGTACCTATCTGCCATTAGTGATGGGAATTTCTCTGGGACGTCACAGTATGATATTATCGCGATACGATATGCTTTGCGATTCTCACCATTCTATGTAGGATCTTAATTTGAGCCAGTTTGCTACAGCAGGAAAATAATTCTGCTGCAGCAGGAAAATAATTCTGCTGCAGCAGGAAAATAATTCTGCTGCAGCAGGAAAATAATTCTGCTGCAGCAGGAAAATAATTCTGCTGCAGCAGGAAAATAATTCTGCTGCAGCAGGAAAATAATTCTGCTGCAGCAGGAAAATAATTCTGCTGCAGCAGGAAAATAATTCTGCTGCAGCAGGAAAATAATTCTGCTACAGCAAGAAAATAAATGCAGCAGGAAAAATTCTGCTACAGCAGGAAAATAATTCTGCTACAGCAGGAAAATAATTCTGCTGCAGCAGGAAAATAATTCTGCTACAGCAGGAAAATAATTCTGCTGCAGCAGGAAAATAATTCTGCTGCAGCAGGAAAATAATTCTGCTGCAGCAGCAGCAGGAAAATAATTCTGCTACAGCAGGAAAATAATTCTGCTGCAGAAAATAACAGCAGGAAAATAATTCTGCTGCAGCAGGAAAATAATTCTGCTGCAGCAGGAAAATAATTCTGCTGCAGCAGGAAAATAATTCTGCTGCAGCAGGAAAATAATTCTGCTGCAGCAGGAAAATAATTCTGCTGCAGCAGGAAAATAATTCTGCTGCAGCAGGAAAATAATTCTGCTGCAGCAGGGAGCAGGAAAATAATTCTGCTGCAGCAGGAAATAATTCTGCTACAGCAGGAAAATAATTCTGCTGCAGCAGGAAAATAATTCTGCTGCAGCAGGAAAATAATTCTGCTGCAGCAGGAAAATAATTCTGCTGCAGCAGGAAAATAATTCTGCTGCAGCAGGAAATGTGGATTATTATGTGGATTATAGCTCATGGACATTTTTTGGTCGGGGTTGATACATTTTTCGTTGTTGCAAATCAAGTCTGACATTTTAAAGTGGAAATTACAAACTTTAGAATCCTTTTTGTAGCTCGACTATACCACAAGTTAGTGCCAGGTACAGCTGACTAGTGCCAGGTACAGCCGACTAGCGCCAGGTACAGCCGACTAGCGCCAGGACTAGTGCCAGGTACAGCCGACTAGTGCCAGGTGCCGACAGTGCCAGGTACAGCTGACTAGCGCCAGGTACAGCCGACTAGCGCCAGGTACAGCTGACTAGTGCCAGGTACAGCCGACTAGTGCCAGGTACAGCCGACTAGTGCCAGGTACAGCCGACTAGTGCCAGGTACAGCCGACTAGTGCCAGGTACAGCCGACTAGTGCCAGGTACAGCCGACTAGTGCCAGGTACAGCCGACTAGTGCCAGGTACAGCCGACTA
>NW_027037438.1:0-19558 GCF_034236695.1 Oncorhynchus nerka
GAGAGAGACGGTAGAGAGAGTTAGACAGAAAGACTGAGAAAGACAGGGAGAGATGCTTAGACAGAAAGAGACTTGAGGAGACGGTAGAGAGAGATATTTAGAAAGACGGGAGAGAGAGACAGAAGAGAGTTGGACAGAAAGATGGAGAGAGACAGTAGAGAGAGTTAGAGAAAGACAGGGAGAGAGACAGTAGAGAGTTAGACAGAAAGACAGGGAGAGAGACAGGGAGAGTAGAGAGAGTTAGACAGAAAGACGGAGGGAGAGAGAGTTAGACAGAAAGACGGAGAGAGACAGTGAAGAGAGTTAGACAGAAAGACGGAGAGAGACGGTAGAGAGAGATAGACAGAAAGACGGGGAGAGAGACAGTAAAGAGAGTTAGACAGAAAGATGGAGAGAGACGGTAGAGAGAGATAGACAGAAAGACAGGGAGAGAGATGGTAGAGAGAGTTAGACAGAAAGACAGGGAGAGAGAGTTAGACAGAAAGACGGAGAGAGACAGAAAGACAGGGAGAGAGACAGGAGAGAGAATTAGACAGAAAGACAGGGAGAGAGACAGTAGAGAGTTAGACAGAAAGACAGGGAGAGAGATAGTAGAGAGAGTTAGACAGAAAGACAGGGAGGGAGACAGTAGAGAGAGTTAGACAGAAAGACAGGGAGAGAGACAGTAAAGAGAGTTAGACAGAAAGACAGGGAGAGATATGGTAGAGAGAGTTAGACAGAAAGACAGGGAGAGAGATGGTAGAGAGAGTTAGACAGAAAGACAGGGAGAGAGACAGTAGAGAGAGTTAGACAGAGAGACGGTAGAGAAAGTTAGACAGAAAGACAGGGAGAGAGACAGTAGAGAGAGTTAGACAGAAAGACAGGGAGAGAGACAGTAGAGAGAGTTAGACAGAAAGACAGGGAGAGAGACAGTAGAGAGAGTTAGACAGAAAGACAGGAGAGAGACAGTAGAGACAGTTAGACAGAAAGATGGAGAGAGAGTTAGACAGAAAGACAGGGAGAGAGAGTTAGACAGAAAGACAGGGAGAGAGACAGTAGAGAGAGTTAGACAGAAAGACAGGGAGAGAGACAGTAGAGAGAGTTAGACAGAAAGACAGGGAGAGAGAGTTAGACAGAAAGACAGGGAGAGAGATGGTAGAGAGAGTTAGACAGAGAGACGGTAGAGAGAGTTAGACAGAAAGACGGGGAGATAGATGGTAGAGAGAGTTAGACAGAAAGACAGGGAGACAGATAGTAGAGAGAGTTAGACAGAGAGACAGGGAGAGGGACAGTAAAGAGAGTTAGACAGAAAGACAGGGAGAGAGATGGTAGAGAGAGTTAGACAGAAAGACGGAGAGAGACAGTAAAGAGAGTTAGACAGAAAGACAGGGAGAGAGACGGTAGAGAGAGTTAGACAGAGAGAGACGGTAGAGAGAGTTAGACAGAAAGACAGGGAGAGAGATGGTAGAGAGAGTTAGACAGAAAGACAGGGAGAGAGAGTTAGACAGAAAGACGAAGAGAGACAGTAAATAGAGTTAGAAAGAAAGACGGAGAGAGACGGTAGAGAGAGATAGACAGAAAGACAGGGAGATAGATGGTAGAGAGAGTTAGACAGAAAGACAGGGAGAGAGAGTTAGACAGAAAGACGGAGAGAGACAGTAAAGAGAGTTAGACAGAAAGACGGAGAGAGACAGTAGAGAGAATTAGACCGACAGAGAGAGACATGAGAGAGTTAGACAGAAAGACAGACAGTAGAGAGTTAGACAGAAAGACAGGGAGAGAGAGTTAGACAGAAAGACAGGGAGAGAGATGGTAGAGAGAGTTAGACAGAAAGACAGGGAGAGAGACAGTAGAGAGAGTTAGACAGAAAGACAGGGAGAGAGACAGTAGAGAGAGTTAGACAGAAAGACAGGGAGAGAGAGTTAGACAGAAAGACGGAGAGAGACAGTAAAGAGAGTTAGACAGAAAGACAGGGAGAGAGACAGTAGAGAGAGTTAGACAGAAAGACAGGGAGAGACAGTAGAGAGAGTTAGACAGACAGACAGGGAGAGAGACAGTAAAGAGAGTTAGACAGAAAGACAGGGAGAGAGATGGTAGAGAGAGTTAGACAGAAAGACAGGGAGAGAGATGGTAGAGAGAGTTAGACAGAAAGACAGGGAGAGAGACAGTAGAGAGAGTTAGACAGAGAGACGGTAGAGAGAGTTAGACAGAAAGACAGGGAGAGAGATGGTAGAGAGAGTTAGACAGAAAGACGGAGAGAGACGGTAGAGAGAGTTAGACAGAAAGACGGAGAGAGACAGTAGAGAGAGTTAGACAGAAAGACAGGTAGAGAGAGTTAGACAGAAAGACAGGGAGAGAGATGGTAGAGAGAGTTAGACAGAAAGACAGGAGAGAGACAGTAAAGAGAGAGTTTAGACAGAAAGACAGGGAGAGAGATGGTAGAGAGAGTTAGACAGAAAGACAGGAGAGAGATGGTAGAGAGAGTTAGACAGAAAGACAGGGAGAGAGATGGTAGAGAGAGTTAGACAGAAAGACAGGAGAGAGACAGTAGAGAGAGTTAGACAGAAAGACAGGGAGAGAGACAGTAGAGAGAGTTAGACAGAAAGACAGGGAGAGAGAGTTAGACAGAAAGACAGGGAGAGAGATGGTAGAGAGAGTTAGACAGAGAGACGGTAGAGAGAGTTAGACAGAAAGACGGGGAGAGAGATGGTAGAGAGAGTTAGACAGAAAGACAGGGAGAGAGATGGTAGAGAGAGTTAGACAGAAAGACGGAGAGAGACAGGGAGAGAGAGTTAGACAGAAAGACGAGAGAGATAGATGTAGAGAGAGTTAGACAGAAAGACAGAGAGACAGATAGTAGAGAGATTAGACAGAAAGACGGGGAGAGAGACAGTAAAGAGAGTTAGACAGAAAGATGGAGAGAGACAGTAGAGAGAGTTAGACAGAAAGACAGGGAGAGAGACAGTAGAGAGAGTTATACAGAAAGACAGGGAGAGAGAGTTGGACAGAAAGACGGAGAGAGACAGTAGAGAGAATTAGACAGAAAGACAGGGAGAGAGACAGTAGAGAGAGTTAGACAGGAAAGACGAAGGGAGAGAGACAGTAGAGAGAGTTAGACAGAAAGACAGGGAGAGAGATGGTAGAGAGAGTTAGACAGAAAGACAGGAGAGAGATGGTAGAGAGAGTTAGACAGAAAGACAGGGAGAGATGGTAGAGAGAGTTAGACAGAAAGACAGGGAGAGAGATGAGTAGAGAGAGTTAGACAGAAAGACAGGGAGAGATGGTAGAGAGAGTTAGACAGAAAGACAGGGAGAGAGACAGAGTAGAGAGAGTTAGACAGAAAGACAGGGAGAGAGACAGAGACAGTAAAGAGAGTTAGACAGAAAGACAGGGAGAGAGATGGTAGAGAGAGTTAGACAGAAGACAGGGAGAGAGAGTTAGAGTTAGAAAGACAGGGAGAGAGACAGTAGAGAGAGTTAGACAGAGAGAGAGAGAGTTAGACAGAAAGACAGGAGAGAGACAGTAAAGAGAGTTAGACAGAAAGACAGAGAGAGAGTAAAGACAGTAGAGAGAGTTAGACAGAAAGACAGTAGAGAGAGAGACAGAAAGACAGAGAGAGAGTTAGACAGAAAGACAGGAGAGAGAGTTGAC
The DNA here is from genome assembly GCF_034236695.1 of Oncorhynchus nerka. NCBI lineage: Eukaryota > Metazoa > Chordata > Actinopteri > Salmoniformes > Salmonidae > Oncorhynchus > Oncorhynchus nerka. The sequence continues at coordinate 3,631 of NW_027037438.1, forward strand.
AGAAAGAGAGTTAGACAGAAAGACAGGAGAGAGAGATGGTAGAGAGGGAGACAGTAGAGTTAGACAGAGAGACAGGGAGAGAGATGGTAGAGAGAGTTAGACAGAAAGACAGGAGAGAGACAGTAAGAGAGAGTTAGACAGAAGAGACAGAAAGACAGGGAGAGAGACAGTAGAGAGAGTTAGACAGAAAGACAGGGAGAGAGACAGTAGAGTTAGAAAGAAAGACAGGGAGAGAGACAGTAGAGAGAGTTAGACAGAAAGACAGAGAGAGAGACGGTAGAGAGAGTTAGACAGAAAGACAGGGACAGAGAGAGACAGAAAAAGTAGAGAGAGTTAGAGAGAGACAGAGAGTTAGACAGACAGTAGAGAGAGAGTTAGACAGAAAGAGGGAGAGAGAGTTAGACAGAAAGACGAAGAGAGAGAGAGTTAGACAGAAAGACAGGAGAGAGACAGTAGAGAGAGTTAGACAGAAAGACAGGGAGAGAGATGGTAGAGAGAGTTAGACAGAAAGACAGGAGAGAGAGACAGTAGAGAGAGTTAGACAGAAAGACAGGGAGAGAGACAGTAGAGAGAGTTAGACAGAAAGACAGGAGAGAGGTAGAGAGAGTTAGACAGAAAGACAGGGAGAGACAGTAGAGAGAGTTAGACAGAAAGACAGGGAGAGATATGGTAGAGAGAGTTAGACAGAAAGACAGAAGAGAGTTAGACAGAAAGACAGGGAGAGAGACAGTAGAGAGAATTAGACAGAAAGACAGGGAGAGAGACAGTAGAGAGAATTAGACAGAAAGAGTTAGACAGAGAAAGACAGAAAGACAGGAGAGAGATGGTAGAGAGAGTTAGACAGAAAGACAGGGAGAGAGACAGTAGAGAGAGTTAGACAGAAAGACAGGGAGAGAGACAGTAGAGAGAGTTAGACAGAAAGACAGGGAGAGAGACAGTAGAGAGAGTTAGACAGAAAGACAGAGAGAGAGAAAGACAGGGAGAGAGAGTTAGACAGAAAGACAGGGAGAGAGGGTAGAGAGAGTTAGACAGAAAGACAGGGGAGAGACAGTAGAGAGAGTTAGACAGAAAGAAAGACAGGAGAGAGAGACAGAGAGTGGAGAGAGAGAGAGAGTTAGACAGAAAGAAAGATGGTAGAGAGAGTTAGACAGAAAGACAGTGAGAGAGAGTTAGACAGAAAGACAGGGAGAGGACAGTAGAGAGAGTTAGACAGAAAGACAGGGGAGAGAGACAGTAAAGAGAGTTAGACAGAAAGATGGAGAGAGACAGTAGAGAGAGTTAGGTAGAAAGAGAGAGTTAGACAGAAAGACGGGAGAGAGACAGTAGAGAGAGTTAGACAGAAAGACATGGTAGAGAGAGTTAGACAGAAAGACAGGAGAGTAGTAGAGAGAGTTAGACAGAAAGACAGGGAGAGAGACAGTAGAGAGAGTTAGACAGAAAGACAGAGAGAGAGGTAGAGAGAGTTAGACAGAAAGACAGGGAGAGAGATGGTAGAGAGAGTTAGACAGAAAGACAGGGAGAGAGATGGTAGAGAGAGTTAGACAGAAAGACAGGAGAGAGACAGTAGAGAGAGTTAGACAGAAAGACAGGGGAGAGAGTAGAGAGAATTAGACAGAAAGACAGGGAGAGAGATGGTAGAGAGAGTTAGACAGAAAGACAGGGAGAGAGATGGTAGAGAGAGTTAGACAGAGAGACAGGGAGAGAGACAGTAAAGAGAGTTAGACAGTAAAGAGAGTTAGACAGAAAGACAGGGAGAGAGATGGTAGAGAGAGTTAGACAGAAAGACAGGGAGAGAGACAGTAGAGAGAGTTAGACAGAAAGACAGGGAGAGAGACAGTAGAGAGAGTTAGACAGAAAGACAGGGAGAGAGATGGTAGAGAGAGTTAGACAGAAAGACGGAGAGAGACAGTAAAGAGAGTTAGACAGAAAGACAGAGAGAGACAGTAGAGAGAGTTAGACAAAAAGACAGGGAGAGAGAGTTAGACAGAAAGAGGGAGAGAGACAGTAGAGAGAGTTAGACAGAAGAGAGAGAGAGAGTTAGACAGAAAGACAGGAGAGAGAGAGAGTTAGACAGAAAGACAGGGAGAGATGGAGAGAGAGAGTTAGACAGAAAGACAGGGAGAGAGACAGTAGAGAGAGTTAGAAAGACAGAAAGACAGAGAGAGAGACAGTAGAGAGAGTTAGACAGAAAGACAGGGAGAGAGATGGTAGAGAGAGTTAGACAGAAAGACAGGGAGAGAGATGGTAGAGAGAGTTAGACAGAAAGACAGGGAGAGAGATGGTAGAGAGAGTTAGACAGAAAGACAGGAGAGAGATGGTAGAGAGAGTTAGACAGAAAGACAGGAGAGAGACAGTAGAGAGAGTTAGACAGAAAGACAGGAGAGATGGTAGAGAGAGTTAGACAGAAAGACAGGGAGAGAGAGACAGTAGAGAGAGTTAAAGAGAGTTAGACAGAAAGACAGGGAGAGAGATGGTAGAGAGAGTTAGACAGAAAGACAGGGAGAGAGATGGTAGAGAGAGTTAGACAGAAAGACAGGGAGAGAGATGGTAGAGAGAGTTAGACAGAAAGACAGGGAGAGAGACAGTAAAGAGAGTTAGACAGAAAGACAGGGAGAGAGATGGTAGAGAGAGTTAGACAGAAAGACAGGAGAGAGACAGTAGAGAGAGTTAGACAGAAAGACAGGGAGAGAGACAGTAGAGAGAGTTAGACAGAAAGACAGGGAGAGAGACGGTAGAGAGAGTTAGACAGAAAGACAGGGAGAGAGACAGTAAAGAGAGTTAGACAGAAAGATGGAGAGAGACAGTAGAGAGAGTTAGACAGAAAGACAGGGAGAGAGACAGTAGAGAGAGTTAGACAGAAAGACAGGGAGAGAGATGGTAGAGAGAGTTAGACAGAAAGACAGGGAGAGAGACAGTAGAGAGAGTTAGACAGAAAGACAGGAGAGAGACAGTAGAGAGAGTTAGACAGAAAGACAGGGAGAGAGATGGGGAGAGAGAGTTAGACAGAAAGACAGGAGAGAGATGGTAGAGAGAGTTAGACAGAAAGAGAGAGATAGAGAGAGTTAGACAGAAAGACAGGGAGAGAGACAGTAAAGAGAGTTAGACAGAAAGACAGGAGAGAGAGATAGACAGAAAGACAGAGAGTAGAGAGAGAGAGACAGAAGAAAGACAGGGAGAGAGATAGTAGAGAGAGTTAGACAGAAAGACAGGGAGAGAGATGGTAGAGAGAGTTAGACAGAGAGACGGTAGAGAGAGTTAGACAGAAAGACAGGGAGAGAGATGGTAGAGAGAGTTAGACAGAAAGACAGGGAGAGAGATGGTAGAGAGAGTTAGACAGAAAGACAGGGAGAGAGATGGTAGAGAGAGTTAGACAGAAAGACAGGAGAGAGACAGTAGAGAGAGTTAGACAGAAAGACAGGGAGAGAGACAGTAGAGAGAGTTAGACAGAAAGACAGGGAGAGAGACAGTAGAGAGAGTTAGACAGAAAGACAGGAGAGAGATGGTAGAGAGAGTTAGACAGAGAGACAGTAGAGAGAGTTAGACAGAAAGAGAGAGTTAGAGAGAAGACAGAGAGAGATGGTAGAGAGAGTTAGACAGAAAGACAGTAGAGAGAGAGAGAGAAAGACAGAGAGAGTTAGACAGAAAGACAGGGAGAGAGACAGTAAAGAGAGTTAGACAGAAAGACAGGGAGAGAGATGGTAGAGAGAGTTAGACAGAAAGACAGGGAGAGAGACAGTAGAGAGAGTTAGACAGAAAGACAGGGAGAGAGATGGTAGAGAGAGTTAGACAGAAAGACAGGGAGAGAGAGAGAGAGTTAGACAGAAAGAGAGAGAGAGTTAGACAGAAAGACAGGGAGAGAGATGGTAGAGAGAGTTAGACAGAAAGACAGGGAGAGAGACAGTAGAGAGAGTTAGACAGAAAGACAGGGAGAGAGACAGTAGAGAGAGTTAGACAGAAAGACAGGGAGAGAGATGGTAGAGAGAGTTAGACAGAAAGACAGGGAGAGAGAGTTAGACAGAAAGACAGGAGAGAGATGGTAGAGAGAGTTAGACAGAAAGACAGGGAGAGAGACAGTAGAGAGAGTTAGACAGAGAGACGGTAGAGAGAGTTAGACAGAAAGACAGGGAGAGAGATGGTAGAGAGAGTTAGACAGAAAGACAGGGAGGGAGAGAGACAGGAGAGAGAGTAGAGAGAGTTAGACAGAAAGACAGGGAGAGAGATGGTAGAGAGAGTTAGACAGAAAGACAGGGAGGGAGACAGTAGAGAGAGTTAGACAGAAAGACAGGGAGAGAGACAGAAAGAGAGAGAGTTAGACAGAAAGACAGGGAGAGAGATGGTAGAGAGAGTTAGACAGAAAGACAGGGAGGGAGACAGTAGAGAGAGTTAGACAGAAAGACAGGGAGAGAGACAGTAGAGAGAGTTAGACAGAGAGACGGTAGAGAGAGATGGTAGAGAGAGTTAGACAGAAAGACGGAGAGACGGTAGAGAGAGTTAGACAGAAAGACAGGGAGAGAGACGGTAGAGAGAGTTAGACAGAAAGACAGGAGAGAGAGACAGTAGAGAGAGAGACAGAAAGACAGGAGAGAGAGAGAGAGTTAGACAGAAAGACAGGGAGAGAGTAGAGAGAGACAGAGACAGTAGAGAGAGTTAGACAGAAAGACAGGGAGAGAGATGGTAGAGAGAGTTAGACAGAAAGACAGGGGAGAGAGATGGTAGAGAGAGTTAGACAGAAAGACAGGGAGAGAGACAGTAGAGAGAGTTAGACAGAAAGACAGGAGAGAGAGACAGGGAGAGAGACAGTAGAGAGAGTTAGACAGAAAGACAGAGAGACAGAGAGAGAGTTAGAGAAAGACAGAGAGACAGTAAAGAGAGTTAGAGAGAGTTAGACAGAAAGACAGGGAGAGAGACAGTAGAGAGAGTTAGACAGAAAGACAGAGACAGAGAGAGAGTTAGACAGAAAGACAGGAGAGAGATGGTAGAGAGAGTTAGACAGAAAGAGAGAGAGACAGGAGAGAGAGAGTTAGACAGAAAGACAGGGAGAGAGTAGAGAGAGAGTTAGACAGAAAGACAGGGAGAGAGAGAGAGAGTTAGACAGAAAGACAGGGAGAGAGACAGTAGAGAGAGTTAGACAGAAAGACAGGGAGAGAGACAGTAGAGAGAGTTAGACAGAAAGACAGGGAGAGAGATGGTAGAGAGAGTTAGACAGAAAGACAGGAGAGAGACAGTAGAGAGAGTTAGACAGAAAGACAGTTAGACAGAGAGACAGGTAGAGAGAGTTAGACAGAAAGACAGGGAGAGAGACAGTAGAGAGAGTTAGACAGAAAGACAGGGAGAGAGACAGTAGAGAGAGTTAGACAGAAAGACAGGGAGAGAGATGGTAGAGAGAGTTAGACAGAAAGACGGGAGAGAGAGTAGAGAGAGTTAGACAGAAAGACAGGGAGAGAGACAGTAGAGAGAGTTAGACAGAAAGACAGGGAGAGAGATGGTAGAGAGAGTTAGACAGAAAGACAGGAGAGAGATGGAGAAGAGAGAGTTAGACAGAAAGACAGGGAGAGAGACAGTAGAGAGAGTTAGACAGAAAGACAGGAGAGAGACAGTAGAGAGAGTTAGACAGACAGGAAAGACAGAGAGAGAGACAGAAAGACAGAGAGAGAGTTAGACAGAAAGACAGGAGAGAGATGGTAGAGAGAGTTAGACAGAAAGACAGGGAGAGAGATGGAGAGAGAGTTAGACAGAAAGACAGGGAGAGAGATGGTAGAGAGAGTTAGACAGAAAGACAGGGAGAGAGATGGTAGAGAGAGTTAGAGAGACAGTAGAGAGAGTTAGACAGAGAGACGGTAGAGAGAGTTAGACAGAAAGACAGGGAGAGAGATGGTAGAGAGAGTTAGACAGAAAGACAGGGAGAGAGACAGTAGAGAGAGTTAGACAGAAAGACAGGGAGAGAGACGGTAGAGAGAGTTAGACAGAAAGACAGGGAGAGAGACAGTAGAGAGAGTTAGACAGAAAGACAGGGAGAGAGATGGTAGAGAGAGTTAGACAGAAAGACAGGGAGAGAGAGTTAGAGAGAGTTAGACAGAGAAGACAGAGAGTTAGACAGAAAGACGGGGAGAGAGACAGTAAAGAGAGTTAGACAGAAAGACAGGGAGAGAGATGGTAGAGAGAGTTAGACAGAAAGACGGAGAGAGACAGTAGAGAGAGTTAGACAGAAAGACAGGGAGAGAGACAGTAGAGAGAGTTAGACAGAAAGACAGGGAGAGAGACAGTAGAGAGAGTTAGACAGAAAGACAGGGAGAGAGACAGTAGAGAGAGTTAGACAGAAAGACAGGGAGAGAGAGTTAGACAGAAAGACAGGGAGAGAGATGGTAGAGAGAGTTAGACAGAAAGACAGGGAGAGAGACAGTAGAGAGAGTTAGACAGACAGACAGGAGAGAGGAGAGAGAGAAAGACAGGAGAGAGACGAGAGAAAGTAGAGAGAGTTAGACAGAAAGACAGGAGAGAGACAGAAAGTAGAGAGAGTTAGACAGAAAGACAGGGAGAGAGACAGTAAGAGAGAGTTAGACAGAAAGACAGGGAGAGAGACAGTAGAGAGAGTTAGACAGGAAAGACAGGAGAGAGAGAGACAGAAAGGAGATGGAGAGAGAGTTAGACAGAAAGACAGGGAGAGAGAGTAGAGAGAGTTAGACAGAAAGACAGGAGAGAGAGAGAGAGAGTTAGACAGAAAGACAGGGAGAGAGACAGTAGAGAGAGTTAGACAGAAAGACAGGAGAGAGACAGTAGAGAGAGTTAGACAGAAAGACAGGGAGAGAGAGAGAGAGAGTAGAGAGAGTTAGACAGAAAGACAGGGAGAGAGACAGTAGAGAGAGTTAGACAGAAAGACAGGGAGAGAGATGGTAGAGAGAGTTAGACAGAAAGACAGGGAGAGATATAGTAGAGAGAGTTAGACAGAAAGACAGGGAGAGAGACAGTAAAGAGAGTTAGACAGAAAGACAGGGAGAGAGATGGTAGAGAGAGTTAGACAGAAAGACAGGGAGAGAGATGGTAGAGAGAGTTAGACAGAAAGACAGGGAGAGAGACAGTAGAGAGAGTTAGACAGAAAGACAGGGAGAGAGGAGAGCGAGTTAGACAGAAAGACAGGGAGAGAGATGGTAGAGAGAGTTAGACAGAAAGACAGGGAGAGAGATGGTAGAGAGAGTTAGACAGAAAGACAGGGAGAGAGATGGTAGAGAGTTAGACAGAAAGACAGGGAGAGAGATGGTAGAGAGAGTTAGACAGAAAGACAGGGAGAGAGATGGTAGAGAGAGTTAGACAGAAAGACAGGGAGAGAGACAGTAGAGAGAGTTAGACAGAAAGACAGGGAGAGAGATCGTAGAGAGAGTTAGACAGAAAGACAGGGAGAGAGACAGTAGAGAGAGTTAGACAGAAAGACAGGGAGAGAGATGGTAGAGAGAGTTAGACAGAAAGACAGGGAGAGAGATGGTAGAGAGAGTTAGACAGAAAGACAGGGAGAGAGATGGTAGAGAGAGAGTTAGACAGAAAGACAGTTAGAGAGAGACAGAGAGAGTTAGACAGAAAGACAGGGAGAGAGATGGTAGAGAGAGTTAGACAGAAAGACAGGGAGAGAGACAGTAGAGAGAGTTAGACAGAAAGACAGGAGAGAGACAGTAAAGAGAGTTAGACAGAAAGACAGGGAGAGAGATGGTAGAGAGAGTTAGACAGAAAGACAGGGAGAGAGACAGTAGAGAGAGTTAGACAGAAAGACAGGGAGAGAGACAGTAGAGAGAGTTAGACAGAGAGACAGTAGAGAGAGTTAGACAGAAAGACAGGGAGAGAGAGTTAGAGAAAGAGACAGTAGAGAGAGTTAGACAGAAAGACAGGGAGAGAGACAGAAAGAGAGAGAGTTAGACAGAAAGACAGAGAGACAGAGAGAGACAGAAAGACAGGGAGAGAGACAGTAGAGAGAGACAGAAAGAAAGAGAGACAGGAGAGAGAGTTAGACAGAAAGACAGGGAGAGAGATGGTAGAGAGAGTTAGACAGAGAGACGGTAGAGAGAGTTAGACAGAAAGACAGGGAGAGAGACAGTAGAGAGAGTTAGACAGAAAGACAGGGAGAGAGAGTAGAGAGAGTTAGACAGAAAGACAGGAGAGAGATGGTAGAGAGAGTTAGACAGAAAGACAGGGAGAGAGATGGTAGAGAGAGTTAGACAGAAAGACAGGGAGAGAGATGGTAGAGAGAGTTAGACAGAAAGACAGGGAGAGAGATCGTAGAGAGAGTTAGACAGAAAAACAGGGAGAGAGACAGTAAAGAGAGTTAGACAGAAAGACAGGGAGAGAGATGGTAGAGAGAGTTAGACAGAAAGACAGGGAGAGAGATGGTAGAGAGAGTTAGAGAGAGACAGAAAGACAGGGAGAGAGACAGTAGAGAGAGTTAGACAGAAAGACAGGAGAGAGACAGTAGAGAGAGAGTTAGAGAGAGAGACAGACAGGGAGAGAGATGGTAGAGAGAGTTAGACAGAAAGACAGGGAGAGATGGTAGAGAGAGTTAGACAGAAAGACAGAGGAGAGAGACAGTAGAGAGAGTTAGACAGAAAGACAGGGAGAGAGACAGTAGAGAGAGAGAGACAGACAGAAAGACAGGGAGAGAGACAGTAGAGAGAGTTAGACAGAAAGACAGGGAGAGAGATGGTAGAGAGAGTTAGACAGAAAGACAGGGAGAGAGACAGTAGAGAGAGTTAGACAGAAAGACAGGGAGAGAGATGGTAGAGAGAGTTAGACAGAAAGACAGGGAGAGAGACAGTAGAGAGTTAGACAGAAAGACGGAGAGAGACGGTAGAGAGAGATAGACAGAAAGACGGGGAGAGAGACAGTAAAGAGAGTTAGACAGAAAGATGGAGAGAGACAGTAGAGAGAGTTAGACAGAAAGACAGAAAGACAGAGAGTTAGACAGAGACAGGGAGAGAGACGGTAGAGAGAGTTAGACAGAAAGACAGGGAGAGAGATGGTAGAGAGAGTTAGACAGAAAGACGGAGAGAGACAGTAGAGAGAGTTAGACAGAAAGACGGAGAGAGACAGTAGAGAGAGTTAGACAGAAAGACAGGGAGAGAGACAGTAGAGAGAGTTAGACAGAAAGACAGGGAGAGAGACAGTAGAGAGAGTTAGACAGAAAGACAGGGAGAGAGACAGTAGAGAGAGTTAGACAGAAAGACAGGGAGAGAGACAGTAGAGAGAGTTAGACAGAAAGACAGGGAGAGAGACAGTAGAGAGAGTTAGACAGAAAGACAGGGAGAGAGACAGTAGAGAGTTAGACAGAGAGACAGTAGAGAGAGTTAGACAGAAAGACAGGAGAGAGACAGTAGAGAGAGTTAGACAGAAAGACAGGGAGAGAGAGTTAGACAGAAAGACGGAGAGAGACAGTAAAGAGAGTTAGACAGAAAGACAGGAGAGAGATGGTAGAGAGAGTTAGACAGAAAGACAGGAGAGAGACATTAGAGAGAGTTAGACAGAAAGACAGGAGAGAGACAGTAGAGAGAGAGACAGAAAGACAGAGAAGACAGGTTAGAGAGACAGAAAGACAGGAGAGAGATGGTAGAGAGAGTTAGACAGAAAGACAGGAGAGAGACAGTAGAGAGAGTTAGACAGAAAGACAGGAGAGAGACAGTAGAGAGAGTTAGACAGAAAGAAAGACAGTAGAGAGAGTTAGACAGAAAGACAGGGAGAGAGATGGCAGAGAGAGTTAGACAGAAAGACAGGGAGAGAGATGGTAGAGAGAGTTAGACAGAAAGACAGGGAGAGAGATGGTAGAGAGAGTTAGACAGAAAGACAGGGAGAGAGATGGTAGAGAGAGTTAGACAGAAAGACAGGGAGAGAGATGGTAGAGAGAGTTAGACAGAAAGACAGGGAGAGAGACAGTAGAGAGAGTTAGACAGAAAGACAGGGAGAGAGACAGTAGAGAGAGTTAGACAGAAAGACAGGGAGAGAGACAGAGAGAGAGTTAGACAGAAAGACAGGGAGAGAGAGTTAGACAGAAAGACAGGGAGAGAGAGTTAGACAGAAAGACAGGAGAGAGAGATGGTAGAGAGAGTTAGACAGAAAGACAGGGAGAGAGACGGTAGAGAGAGTTAGACAGAAAGACAGGGAGAGAGAGAGTTAGACAGACAGGAGAGAGACAGTAGAGAGAGTTAGACAGAAAGACAGGAGAGAGAGACAGTAGAGAGAGTTAGACAGAAAGACAGGAGAGAGACAGTAGAGAGAGTTAGACAGAAAGACAGGAGAGAGACAGCAGAGAGAGTTAGACAGAAAGAAAGAGAGAGTTAGACAGAAAGAGAGAGACAGTAAAGAGAGTTAGACAGAAAGACAGGAGAGAGAGAGACAGAAAGACAGAGTAGAGAGAGAGTTAGACAGAAAGACAGTAGAGAGAGTTAGACAGAAAGACAGAGAGTTAGACAGAAAGGAGAGAGACAGTAGAGAGAGTTAGACAGAAAGACAGGAGAGAGATGGTAGAGAGAGTTAGACAGAAAGACAGGGAGAGAGACAGTAGAGAGAGTTAGACAGAAAGACAGGAGAGAGATGGTAGAGAGAGTTAGACAGAAAGACAGAAAGACAGTAGAGAGAGTTAGACAGAAAGACAGGTAGAGAGAGTTAGACAGAAAGACAGGGAGAGAGATGGTAGAGAGAGTTAGACAGAAAGACAGGAGAGAGATGGTAGAGAGAGTTAGACAGAAAGACAGAGAGAGATGGTAGAGAGAGTTAGACAGAAAGACAGGAGAGAGACAGTAGAGAGAGTTAGACAGAAAGACAGGAGAGAGACAGTAGAGAGAGTTAGACAGAAAGACAGGAGAGAGATGGTAGAGAGAGTTAGACAGAAAGACAGGGAGAGAGACAGTAGAGAGAGTTAGACAGAAAGACAGTAGAGAGAGGGAGAGAGATGGTAGAGAGAGTTAGACAGAAAGACAGGAGAGTTAGAGAGATGGACAGAGAGAGTTAGACAGAAAGACAGAGAGAGTTAGACAGAAAGACAGGGAGAGAGACAGTAGAGAGAGTTAGACAGAAAGATGGAGAGAGACAGTAGAGAGAGTTAGACAGAAAGACAGGGAGAGAGACAGTAGAGAGAGTTAGACAGAAAGACAGGGAGAGAGATGGTAGAGAGAGTTAGACAGAAAGACAGGGAGAGAGACAGTAGAGAGAGTTAGACAGAAAGACAGGGAGAGAGTTAGACAGAAAGACGGAGAGAGACAGTAAAGAGAGTTAGACAGAAAGACGGAGAGAGATGGTAGAGAGAGTTAGACAGAAAGACAGGGAGAGAGATGGTAGAGAGAGTTAGACAGAAAGACAGGGAGAGAGACAGTAGAGAGAGTTAGACAGAAAGACAGGAGAGAGACAGTAGAGAGAGTTAGACAGAAAGACAGGGAGAGAGATAGTAGAGAGAGTTAGACAGAAAGACAGGGAGAGAGACAGTAAAGAGAGTTAGACAGAAAGACAGGGAGAGAGATGGTAGAGAGAGTTAGACAGAAAGACAGGGAGAGAGACAGGGAGAGAGGTAGAGAGAGTTAGGACAGAAAGACAGTAGAGAGAGTTAGACAGAAAGACAGAGAGACAGAGAAGTTAGACAGAAAGACAGGGAGAGAGATGGTAGAGAGAGTTAGACAGAAAGACAGGAGAGAGACAGTAGAGAGAGTTAGACAGAAAGACAGGGAGAGAGACAGTAAAGAGAGTTAGACAGAAAGACAGGGAGAGAGACAGTAGAGAGAGTTAGACAGAAAGACAGGGAGAGATGAGTTAGAGAGAGAAAGAGAGAGTTAGACAGAAAGACAGGAGAGAGACAGTAAAGAGAGAGTTAGAGAAAGACAGACAGAAAGACAGGGAGAGAGGTAGAGAGAGTTAGACAGAAAGACAGGGAGAGAGACAGTAGAGAGAGTTAGACAGAAAGACAGGGAGAGAGACAGTAGAGAGAGTTAGACAGAAAGACAGGGAGAGAGATGGTAGAGAGAGTTAGACAGAAAGACAGGGAGAGAGATGGTAGAGAGAGTTAGACAGAAAGACAGGGAGAGAGAGAGTAGAGAGAGTTAGACAGAAAGACAGGGAGAGAGACAGTAGAGAGAGTTAGACAGAGAGACGGTAGAGAGAGTTAGACAGAAAGACAGGGAGAGAGATGGTAGAGAGAGTTAGACAGAAAGACAGGGAGAGAGACAGTAGAGAGAGTTAGACAGAAAGACAGGGAGAGAGACAGTAGAGAGAGTTAGACAGAAAGACAGGGAGAGAGATGGTAGAGAGAGTTAGACAGAAAGACAGGGAGAGAGACAGTAGAGAGAGTTAGACAGAGAGACGGTAGAGAGAGTTAGACAGAAAGACAGGGAGAGAGATGGTAGAGAGAGTTAGACAGAAAGACAGGGAGAGAGACAGTAGAGAGAGTTAGACAGAAAGACAGGGAGAGAGATGGTAGAGAGAGTTAGACAGAGAGACGGTAGAGAGAGTTAGACAGAAAGACGGAGAGAGACAGTAGAGAGAGTTAGACAGAAAGACAGGGAGAGAGACAGAGAGAGTTAGACAGAAAGACAGGGAGAGAGACAGTAGAGAGAGTTAGACAGAAAGACAGGGAGAGAGACAGTAGAGAGAGTTAGACAGAAAGACAGGGAGAGAGACAGTAGAGAGAGTTAGACAGAAAGACAGGAGAGAGACAGTAGAGAGAGTTAGACAGAAAGACAGGGAGAGAGAGTTAGACAGTTAGACAGGGAGAAAGACAGTAAAGAGAGTTAGACAGATGGTAGAGAGAGTTAGACAGAAAGACAGGGAGAGAGACAGTAGAGAGAGTTAGACAGAAAGACAGGGAGAGAGACAGTAGAGAGAGTTAGACAGAAAGACAGGGAGAGAGAGTTAGACAGAAAGACAGGGAGAGAGATGGTAGAGAGAGTTAGACAGAAAGACGGTAGAGAGAGTTAGACAGAAAGACGGAGAGAGAGAGAGAGTTAGACAGAAAGACGGAGAGAGACAGTAAAGAGAGTTAGACAGAAAGACAGGGAGAGAGACAGTAGAAGAGAGTTAGACAGAAAGACGGGGAGAGAGACAGTAAAGAGAGTTAGACAGAAAGACAGTAGGGAGAGAGTTAGAGAGAGAGAGAGAGTTAGACAGAAAGAGATGGTAGAGAGAGAGACAGGAGAGAGAGTTAGACAGAAAGACAGGAGAGAGAGACAGGTAGAGAGAGTTAGACAGAAAGACAGGAGAGAGATTAGAGAGAAGTTAGACAGAAAGACAGGAGAGAGACAGTAGAGAGAGTTAGACAGAAAGACAGGGAGAGAGAGTTAGACAGAAAGAGAGTTAGACAGAAAGACAGGAGAGAGACGGTAGAGAGAGAGTTAGACAGAAAGACAGGGAGAGAGATGGTAGAGAGAGTTAGACAGAAAGACAGGAGAGAGATGGTAGAGAGAGTTAGACAGAAAGACAGGGAGAGAGAGTAGAGAGAGTTAGACAGAAAGACAGGGAGAGAGATGGTAGAGAGAGTTAGACAGAAAGACAGGGAGAGAGACGGTAGAGAGAGTTAGACAGAAAGACAGGGAGAGAGACAGTAGAGAGAGTTAGACAGAAAGACAGGGAGAGAGACAGTAGAGAGAGTTAGACAGAAAGACAGGGAGAGAGACAGTAGAGAGAGTTAGACAGAAAGACAGGGAGAGAGACAGTAGAGAGAGTTAGACAGAAAGACAGGGAGAGAGAGTAGAGAGAGTTAGACAGAAAGACAGACAGAGAGAGAGTTAGACAGAAAGGGAGAGAGAGTTAGACAGAAAGACAGGGAGAGAGATGGTAGAGAGAGTTAGACAGAAAGACAGGAGAGAGACAGTAGAGAGAGTTAGACAGAAAGACAGGGAGAGAGACAGTAGAGAGAGTTAGACAGAAAGACAGGGAGAGAGACAGAGAGAGTTAGACAGAAAGACAGGGAGAGAGACAGTAGAGAGAGTTAGACAGAAAGACAGGGAGAGATGGTAGAGAGAGTTAGACAGAAAGACAGGGAGAGACATGGTAGAGAGAGTTAGACAGAAAGACAGGAGAGAGACAGTAGAGAGAGTTAGACAGAAAGACAGGAGGAGAGAGATGGTAGAGAGAGTTAGACAGAAAGACAGGAGAGAGACAGTAGAGAGAGTTAGACAGAAAGACAGGAGAGAGACAGTAGAGAGAGTTAGACAGAAAGACAGTAGACAGAAAGACAGGAGAGAGAGAGAGATAGACAGAAAGACAGGGAGAGAGATGGTAGAGAGAGTTAGACAGAAAGACAGGGAGAGAGACAGACAGGAGAGAGTTAGACAGAAAGACAGGGAGAGAGACAGTAGAGAGAGTTAGACAGAAAGACAGGGAGAGAGAGTTAGACAGAAAGACAGGGAGAGAGAGTTAGACAGAAAGACAGGGAGAGAGACAGTAGAGAGAGTTAGACAGAAAGACAGGGAGAGAGACAGTAGAGAGAGTTAGACAGAAAGACAGGGAGAGAGACAGTAGAGAGAGTTAGACAGAAAGACAGGGAGAGAGATGGTAGAGAGAGTTAGACAGAAAGACAGGAGAGACAGTAGTAGAGAGAGTTAGACAGAGAAGACAGAGGTAGAGAGAGAGAGACAGGAGAGTAAGAGAGTTAGACAGAAAGACAGGGAGAGAGATGGTAGAGAGAGTTAGACAGAAAGACAGGGAGAGAGACAGTAGAGAGAGTTAGACAGAGAGACGGTAGAGAGAGTTAGACAGAAAGACAGGGAGAGAGACAGTAGAGAGAGTTAGACAGGGAGAGAGACAGTAGAGAGAGTTAGACAGAAAGACAGATAGGAGAGAGATGGTAGAGAGAGTTAGACAGAAAGACAGGGAGAGAGATGGTAGAGAGAGTTAGACAGAGAGACAGGAGAGAGAAGACAGAAAGGAGAGAGACAGAGAGAGTTAGACAGAAAGACAGGGAGAGAGATGGTAGAGAGAGTTAGACAGAAAGACAGGAGAGAGACAGAGAGTTAGACAGAAAGACAGGGAGAGAGACAGTAGAGAGAGTTAGACAGAAAGACAGGAGAGAGACAGACAGAGAGAGAGTTAGACAGAAAGACAGTAGAGAGAGTTAGACAGAAAAGAAGGGAGACAGAGAGAGTTAGACAGAAAGACAGGAGAGAGATGGTAGAGAGAGTTAGACAGAAAGACAGAGAGAGAGTTAGACAGAAAGACAGGAGAGAGAGGTAGAGAGAGTTAGACAGAAAGACAGGAGAGAGATGGTAGAGAGAGAGTTAGACAGAAAGAAAGACAGGAGAGAGATAGTAGAGAGAGTTAGACAGAAAGACAGGGAGAGAGACAGTAGAGAGAGTTAGACAGAAAGACAGGGAGAGAGATGGTAGAGAGAGTTAGACAGAAAGACGGAGAGAGACAGGTAGAGAGAGTTAGACAGAAAGACAGAGAGAGACAGTAAAGAGAGTTAGACAGAAAAGACAGGAGAGAGATGGTAGAGAGAGTTAGACAGAAAGACAGGAGATAGTTGGTAGAGAGAGTTAGACAGAAAGACAGGGAGAGAGATGGTAGAGAGAGTTAGACAGAAAGACAGGAGAGAGACAGAGAGAGTTAGACAGAAAGAAGAGACAGATGGTAGAGAGTTAGACAGAAAGACATATCGCAGAGATGGTAGAGAGAGTTAGACAGAAAGACAGGGAGAGAGAGAGAGTTAGACAGAAAACAGGACAGGAGAGAGATCAGTAAAGAGAGTTAGACAGAAAGACGGAGAGAGACAGTAAAGAGAGTTAGACAGAAAGACAGGGAGAGAGAGTTAGACAGAAAGACAGGGAGAGAGATGGTAGAGAGAGTTAGACAGAAAGACAGGGAGAGAGACAGAGAGTTAGACAGAAAGACAGGGAGAGAGACAGTAGAGAGAGTTAGACAGAAAGACAGGGAGAGAGACAGTAGAGAGAGTTAGACAGAAAGACAGGGAGAGAGA
>NW_027037439.1:0-19563 GCF_034236695.1 Oncorhynchus nerka
TCAGAACATCAATGTCAGGCTGTTTACTGAGACAGTCAGAACATTAATGTCAGGCTGTTTACTGAGACAGTCAGAACATTAATGTCAGGCTGTTTACTGAGACAGTTAAACATCAATGTCAGGCTGTTTACTGAGACAGTCAGACATTAATGTCAGGCTGTTTACTGAGACAGTCAGAACATTAATGTCAGGCTGTTTACTGAAACAGTCAGAACATCAATGTCAGGCTGTTTACTGAGACAGTCAGAACATTAATGTCAGGCTGTTTACTGAAACAGTCAGAACATCAATGTCAGGCTGTTTACTGAGACAGTCAGAACATTAATGTCAGGCTGTTTACTGAGACAGTCAGAACATCAATGTCAGGCTGTTTACTGAGACAGTCAGAACATCAATGTCAGGCTGTTTACTGAAACAGTCAGAACATCAATGTCAGGCTGTTTACTGAAACAGTCAGACATTAATGTCAGGCTGTTTACTGAGACAGTCAGAACATCAATGTCAGGCTGTTTACTGAGACAGTCAGAACATCAATGTCAGGCTGTTTACTGAGACAGTCAGAACTATTAAAAACATCAACCACAGGTCCTCTGGCCTTCCTGAGAGACTACAGATCAAGTCACTGGATAGATTAGTCATGTCTGTCTGTCTGTCTGTCTGTCTGGCGATGTGGTCTGAAGTCTCTGGGCTCCATTAGTCATCCTGGGATCAGTGTTGTTGGACTGAGGGGTCGTCTCGTCTCCCCTGGCAGAGGGCTGGATCTGCGAGTTCAGAACCAAGCAATCAATATCCTACGACATGGATTCTATGATATGTTGTTTTCTACAGAATATTCAATGTCATTTAAATTAGCTCTAGGTACTGTGTTTCTGTCTTACCTGGCTATGGTGTTGCTTTCTCTCTCCCGTCCACTGGAGTAGGCTGCTCTCCTTCCCCGTCTACTGGAGTAGGCTGCTCTCCTTCCCCGTCCACGGGAGTAGGCTGCTCTCCTTCCCCGTCCACGGGAGTAGGCTGCTCTCCTTCCCCGTCCACTGGAGTAGGCTGCTCTCCTTCCCCGTCTACTGAGTAGGCTCCTCTCCTTCCCCGTCCACTGGAGTAGGCTCTTCCTTCCCCGTCCACTGGAGTAGGCTGCTCTCCTTCCCCGCCCACTGAGTAGGCTGCTCTCCTTCCCCGTCCACTGGAGTAGGCTGCTCTCCTTCCCCGTCCACTGGAGTAGGCTGCTCTCCTTCCCCGTCCACTGAGTAGGCTGCTCTCCTTCCCCCGTCCACTGGAGTAGGCTGCTCTCCTTCCCGTCCACGGGAGTAGGCTGCTCTCCTACCCCGTCCACTGGAGTAGGCTGCTCTCCTTCCCCGTCCACGGGAGTAGGCTGCTCTCCTTCCCCGCCCACTGGAGTAGGCTGCTCTCCTTCCCCGTCCACTGGAGTAGGCTGCTCTCCTTCCCCGTCCACTGGAGTAGGCTGCTCTCCTTCCCCGTCCACTGGAGTAGGCTGCTCTTCCTTCCTCGTCCACTGGAGTAGGCTGCTCTCCTTCCCCGCCCACTGGAGTAGGCTGCTCTCCTTCCCCGTCCACTGGAGTAGGCTGCTCTCCTTCCCCGTCCACTGGAGTAGGCTCTTCCCTTCCCCGTCCACTGGAGTAGGCTGCTCTCCTTCCCCGTCCACTGGAGTAGGCTGTCTCCTTCCCCGTCCACTGGAGTAGGCTGCTCTCCTTCCCCGCCCACTGGAGTAGGCTGCTCTCCTTCCCCGTCCACTGGAGTAGGCTCCTCTCCTTCCCCGTCCACTGGAGTAGGCTGCTCTCCTTCCCCGTCCACCGGAGTAGGCTGCTCTCCTTCCCCGTCCACTTCCTGTCTCCTCTCCTTCCCTGTCCACTCCTGTCTCCTCTCCTTCCCCGTCCACTCCTGTCTCCTCTCCTTCCCCGTCCACTCCTGTCTCCTCTCCTTCCCCGTCCACTCCTGTCTCCTCTCCTTCCCCGTCCACTCCTGTCTCCTCTCCTTCCCCGTCCACTCCTGTCTCCTCTCCCCTCCTGTTTCCTCCCCACCCTCTTCATTCTCTCCTTCATTTCCCTCTCCTTCTTCCTCTCTTATTTCCTTCTCTCCTTCTTCTCCTTCTTCACCCCCCTCCTCTTCATCACTGTCACCCTCTTCCTAATCACTCTCTTCACTTTCCTCTCCTCCCTCTTCCCCCCCCTCTTCTTCTCCCTCTCCTCCTTCCCCTCCCTCTTCTCTTTCCTGTCCTCCCTCATCCTCCTCTTCATCACTTGAATGACTGTAGTCACTCTGTTGCTGAGAGAACGATGGAAAGAGTCGGTTAATCGTGCGTGCGCGCCTGCGTGCGTGCCACTTACCCCCTCTCCTTCATTGTTGTCTGATCTTGTCACCCGTCTCTTGTGGACCTGAGAGGTGGCGGGAGAGACAGAACACAGCCTGTTAGGAGGGAGAGACAGAACACAGCCTGTTAGGAGGGAGATGGAGGGAGAGAGGCAGAACACAGCCTGTTAGGAGGGAGGTGGAGGGAGAGACAGAACACAGCCTGTTAGGAGGGAGATGGAGGGAGAGACAGAACACAGCCTGTTAGGAGGGAGATGGAGGGAGAGACAGAACACAGCCTGTTAGGAGGGAGATGGAGGGAGAGACAGAACACAGCCTGTTAGGAGGGAGATGGAGGGAGAGACAGAACACAGCCTGTTAGGAGGGAGAGACAGAACACAGCCTGTATGGAGGGAGAGACAGAACACAGCCTGTTAGGAGGGAGATGGAGGGAGAGATAGAACACAGCCTGTTAGGAGGGAGATGGAGGGAGAGACAGAACACAGCCTGTTAGGAGGGAGATGGAGGGAGAGACAGAACACAGCCTGTTAGGAGGGAGAGACAGAACACAGCCTGTTAGGAGGGAGAGACAGAACACAGCCTGTTAGGAGGGAGATGGAGGGAGAGATAGAACAGCCTGTTAGGAGGGAGATGGAGGGAGAGACAGAACACAGCCTGTTAGGAGGGAGATGGAGGGAGAGACAGAACACAGCCTGTTAGGAGGGAGGTGGAGGGAGAGACAGAACACAGCCTGTTAGGAGGGAGATGGAGGGAGAGACAGAACACAGCCTGTTTGGAGGGAGAGACAGAACACAGCCTGTTAGGAGGGAGAGACAGAACACAGCCTGTTAGGAGGGAGAGACAGAACACAGCCTGTTAGGAGGGAGATGGAGGGAGAGATAGAACACAGCCTGTTAGGAGGGAGAGACAGAACACAGCCTGTTAGGAGGGAGATGGAGGGAGAGACAGAACACAGCCTGTTAGGAGGGAGATGGAGGGAGAGACAGAACACAGCCTGTTAGGAGGGAGAGATAGAACACAGGCTGTTAGGAGGGAGAGACAGAACACAGCCT
The DNA here is from genome assembly GCF_034236695.1 of Oncorhynchus nerka. Taxonomy (NCBI): domain Eukaryota; kingdom Metazoa; phylum Chordata; class Actinopteri; order Salmoniformes; family Salmonidae; genus Oncorhynchus; species Oncorhynchus nerka. The sequence continues at coordinate 3,375 of NW_027037439.1, forward strand.
GTTAGGAGGGGGGGAGAAAGAGAGGCAGAACACAGCCTGTTAGGAGGGAGGGAGAAAGAGAGGCAGAACACAACCTGTTAGGAGGGAGGGAGAAAGAGAGGCAGAACACAGCCTGTTAGGAGGGAGAGACAGAACACAACCTGTTAGGAGGGAGGGAGAAAGAGAGGCAGAACACAGCCTGTTAGGAGGGAGGGAGAAAGAGAGGCAGAACACAACCTGTTAGGAGGGAGAGGCAGAACACAACCTGTTAGGAGGGAGGGAGAAAGAGAGGCAGAACACAACCTGTTAGGAGGGAGGGAGAAAGAGAGGCAGAACACAACCTGTTAGGAGGGAGGGAGAAAGAGAGGCAGAACACAACCTGTTAGGCGGGAGGGAGAAAGAGAGGCAGAACACAACCTGTTAGGAGGGAGGGAGAAAGAGAGGCAGAACACAACCTGTTAGGCAGGGAGGGAGAAAGAGAGGCAGAACACAACCTGTTAGGGCGGGAGGGAGAAAGAGAGGCAGAACACAACCTGTTAGGCGGGAGGGAGAAAGAGAGGCAGAACACAACCTGTTAGGCGGGAGGGAGAAAGAGAGGCAGAACACAACCTGTTAGGCGGGAGGGAGAAAGAGAGGCAGAACACAACCTGTTAGGCGGGAGGGAGAAAGAGAGGCAGAACACAACCTGTTAGGAGGGAGGGAGAAAGAGAGGCAGAACACAGCCTGTTAGGAGGGAGGGAGAAAGAGAGGCAGAACACAACCTGTTAGGAGGGAGGGAGAAAGAGAGGCAGAACACAACCTGTTAGGAGGGAGGGAGAAAGAGAGGCAGAACACAACCTGTTAGGAGGGAGGGAGAAAGAGAGGCAGAACACAACCTGTTAGGAGGGAGGGAGAAAGAGAGGCAGAACACAGCCTGTTAGGAGGGAGAGACAGAACACAACCTGTTAGGAGGGAGAGACAGAACACAACCTGTTAGGAGGGAGGGAGAAAGAGAGGCAGAACACAGCCTGTTAGGAGGGAGAGGCAGAACACAGCCTGTTAGGAGGGAGGGAGAAAGAGAGGCAGAACACAGCCTGTTAGGAGGGAGAGGCAGAACACAACCTGTTAGGAGGGAGGGAGAAAGAGAGGCAGAACACAGCCTGTTAGGAGGGAGGGAGAGAGGCAGAACACAGCCTGTTAGGCGGGAGGGAGAAAGAGAGGCAGAACACAACCTGTTAGGAGGGAGGGAGAAAGAGAGGCAGAACACAACCTGTTAGGAGGGAGGGAGAAAGAGAGGCAGAACACAGCCTGTTAGGAGGGAGGGAGAAAGAGAGGCAGAACACAGCCTGTTAGGAGGGAGGGAGAAAGAGAGGCAGAACACAGCCTGTTAGGAGGGAGGGAGAAAGAGAGGCAGAACACAGCCTGTTAGGAGGGAGGGAGAAAGAGTACGTACTTACTGGGAAGGCTAGACTCATTAACTAACAGACCTGTTAACAGATCAACAGTAATAGTGGTTAGTTTAACTAACAGATTAACAGTAATAGTTGTTAGTTTAACTAACAGACCTGTGTTAGTGTTTCATACTGGAGAGGGAATGCAAAACAACGACGCTGGACAGAGTGGAATCAGGTGTATCAAAAAGGCCGTTTATTGGTCAAAGTTATCTTGTCCTGCCGTTTATCGTGCACGGACCTAAGGAATGTGACTCCTGTGAGGAGTCAGAATAATTAGGCTGCTCAGCCAGAGTTTACAACAGAATGTATACACAGAATAATGTAGGTGGAGTCTCGTCGTGTTGGTCTTCTGACTGGTCCTGAAGAGTTGGAGGCGGGCCTTGCTCTAGCCAGAGCGGGCCCCTTGGTGCACAGCAAAGTCCATTGCTCTTGGCACCCGACCAGTAGGGGAGTAGAGGTGTGTGTGTCAAGGAAACTTGGATGTTGGTAATGTCTGCTTTAGGCTCAGGTGTTTCCTGTTTATGCAGGAGTGCATGTAGGGTTCAATGTCAGCGAGATAGCTTGGCACTTCTAAGCTCGTTAGTGTTGCAGGCTGCTCTTTGTAGTTTACAGGGGAGTAATATTTGCGTGATGGCAGCTGTGTGTCCTTCGGATAATCATGTTATTGCACACAGGCTCTAGACTTGACTGAGGACACTGGGCCCAGAGTTATCTGAGGGCATCCGGTTTAACCAGAGCTTTGGTCTGCTAGTAACGCTTTATATAACACCTGTTAACAGATTAACAGTAATAGTTGTTAGTTTTACTAACAGACCTGTTAACAGACCAACAGTAATAGTTGTTAGTTTTACTAACAGACCTGTTAACAGACCAACAGTAATAGTTGTTAGTTTTACTAACAGACCTGTTAACAGACCAACAGTAATAGTTGTTAGTTTTACTAACAGACCAACAGTAATAGTTGTTAGTTTTACTAACAGACCAACAGTAATAGTTGTTAGTTTTACTAACAGACCAACAGTAATAGTTGTTAGTTTTACTAACAGACCAACAGTAATAGTTGTTAGTTTTACTAACAGACCTGTTAACAGACCAACAGTAATAGTTGTTAGTTTTACTAACAGACCAACAGTAATAGTTGTTAGTTTTACTAACAGACCAACAGTAATAGTTGTTAGTTTAACTAACAGACCTGTTAACAGACCAACAGTAATAGTTGTTAGTTGAACTTGTAAATGAACAGCAGCGTCTTCATATTGTCACTGTATTATTCATTATGGAATCTGCCCAGGCCTCTTCAGCAACAATCTCAACGTTACAACTCCAGATAACATAAAGGATGAACGTTTAAACCAACTGTTTGTTTTCTCCTAATTCATCTCCGTCCGGTTTTACCTGATGCTCAGCTGAAAGTCTTTAAACAGCAGACTGGTTCTGTCGTCTGTAGGTTTCTAATCCCAATGTTTCAGACTACAGATCAGAATTCTGTTGCTGGTCCCTATTGGGGTTGATTTAAAACGCACACGTCACACCTGATCCACCAATCAGAACTCCTCTCACCCTGATCAACCAATCACAACACAGATAGGACAGGAAACGCATCACAGGCCACGCCTTCGCCCTGCGGTTAGTTGTTCTGAAACCTGTGGTTGGCGGTGGGTGTGTTAAACTCCTGATGGTTTTTAAAATGTTTTTCATTTAACAGCGTCTGTTTTATTATACAACTCTTTTATTCTGAGACAGCTGATTGGACAGGATATTTCTACGTTATGATGTCTGGGGATGCGTTGTTGGGTTCAAACCGGGGGTGGTCCTCTCCTTCGCTCCTGGAGTGGTCTTCTTCTCTCCTTCTCCCCTGGAGTGGTCTTCTTCAGTCCTGGAGTGGTCTTGTCCTCTCCTCCCTGTTCCTCTCCCTCACTCCTGGAGTGGTCTTCTCCTCACCTGGAGTGGTCTTCTCCTCTTCTTCAGTCCTGGAGTGGTCTTCTCCTCTTCTTCAGTCCTGGAGTGGTCTTCTCCTCACCTGGAGTGGTCTTCTCCTCACCTGGAGTGGTCTTCTCCTCACCTGGAGTGGTCTTCTCCTCTTCTTCAGTCCTGGAGTGGTCTTCTCCTCTTCTTCAGTCCTGGAGTGGTCTTCTCCTCACCTGGAGTGGTCTTCTCCTCACCTGGAGTGGTCTTCTCCTCACCTGGAGTGGTCTTCTCCTCTTCTTCAGTCCTGGAGTGGTCTTCTCCTCACCTGGAGTGGTCTTCTCCTCTTCTTCAGTCCTGGAGTGGTCTTCTCCTCACCCGGAGTGGTCTTCTCCTCTCCTTCAGTCCTGGAGTGGTCTTCTCCTCACCTGGAGTGGTCTTCTCCTCACCTGGAGTGGTCTTCTCCTCTTCTTCAGTCCTGGAGTGGTCTTCTCCTCTTCTTCAGTCCTGGAGTGGTCTTCTCCTCACCTGGAGTGGTCTTCTCCTCTCCCTTCTCCCCTGGAGTGGTCTTCTCCTTGCCTCCCCTGATCCTCTCTAGGAGGTGTTATGTGGTCTGTGGTCTTCTCCTCTCCTCCCTGCTCCTCTCCAGGAGGTGTTATGTGGTTTGTGTGACTAGGACAGGGTCCGAGCGGGACCTAGACTGTGGCTTGGTTTATAGGACCATAGAGACGGGATCACACCCAAAACTGAACAAAACACAAAGGCCCACTGTCTGTCTTTGCTTCATATCCGCCCCCTCCAGCACCACCCTGTCATATATATGTATGTAAACATTCATATACATAGCTCATATATTATACAGCGCCAAGCCAAACCGCCTGACTCAAGTCATCTTACGTACCCCTGCTAAAACAGGAACCATCTCACACATCCCCCCTAAAACTACCCCCTCAGCTCTGTTGTCTCACGACCCCAGGAAACAAAGACATTCCATCGCACGAACACATACGCCCAGCCATAAAAACTGCCCCTCTCAGTTCTCTACCTCACGAACCCCTGACACAAATATCTCCTGGTATAAACACACATCTCAACCCCCTCTACTGGTCGGGTGCTCAGAGCAGAAGGCTCTGCTGTGCACCAATGGGGCTCCTGCTCTGGCTAGAGCAGGTCCGCCTCCAACCCTACGGGACCATTCAGAAGGCGGCACGACAAGACTCTACCTACTTTATTCTATGTATAAAAATGACTGTAAACCTTTGTATAGGTCTCTTTTTCACCTGACTCCTTACCGAGTTATATGAACTAGATCCGTGCACGTAAAACTGTGGGACAAGATATCTTTTGACTCAATAAAACTGCCTTTTGTCACAACTGAAATCCACTCTGTCCAGCGCCCGTGATTTGGTCTCGACTCTCCAGTATTTAAACACTAACAAACTCAACAAGTTCAAATGGAGCGTTCCTTTATTTAGTAGTAGAAAAGATGGAGGAAGATAAGTGTTAAACATGACATCAACCAATCAGGAGGCAATGCCCACGTGGTTAAAATCACACAAAGCACAACAATGATGTCATTGAAAATGAAATTGAAATGTAAGTTTAAATGTAAGTGTGTGTGTGTGATTATACGTTACATAAGTCACTTGGCCAGTGTTTTATTGTGGAACACTTTATTTACTAGTAAACGTGAAAAACACAACTGTAAAATGAGACACACATAGAAAAGCACATATCACATATCTATATAAAATATATCTATAATCTATATAAAAAGGTACTATTGCAGTCCTACAAGCTTGAGACATAGTATGACATCTGGCTCTGGTTCTCTCTCTCTCGGTCTTGTTCTCTCTCTCTCTCTCTGTCTCTCTCTCTCTCTCTCTGTCTCTCTCTCTCTCTCTCTGTCTTGTTCTCTCCCTCTCTGTCTTGTTCTCTCTCTCTCTCTCTCTCTCTGTCTTGTTCTCTCTCTCTGTCTCTCTCTCTCTCTCTCTCTCTCTGTCTTGTTCTCTCTCTCTCTCTCTCTCTCTCTCTCTGCCGTTATTTGTCTGTGGAGATTGAATCACTTAGAATCACTAGAGTTGCTTGACTCACTTGTATTGCCAGAATCACTTGAATCACTAGAGTCACTTGAATCACTAGAGTCACTTGAATCACTAGAGTCACTTGAGTCGCTAGAATCACTTGAGTCACTAGAATCACTTGAGTCGCTAGAATCACTTGAATCACTAGAGTCACTTGAATCACTAGAGTCACTTGAGTCGCTAGAGTCGCTAGAATCACTTGAGTCGCTAGAATCACTTGAGTCGCTAGAATCGCTAGAATCGCTTGAGTCGCTAGAATCACTTGAGTCGCTAGAGTCGCTAGAGTCGCTAGAATCACTTGAGTCGCTAGAATCGCTAGAGTCACTCGAGTCGCTAGAGTCGCTAGAGTCGCTAGAGTCGCTTGAATCGCTAGAGTCGCTAGAGTCGCTAGAGTCACTTGAATCACTTGAGTCGCTTGAGTCGCTGGAATCACTTGAATCGCTAGAGTCACTTGACTTGGAGGAATCGCTTGAATCACTAGAGGTGTTAGAGTCACTTGACTTGGAGGAATCGCTTGAATCACTAGAGGTGTTAGAGTCAACAGAATCACTTGATTTGGAGGAGTCATTGTGATCTGTCGGGTCTTTCCCGGTATGCGATTCACTGCCGGGTGAGTCCCTCTGCATCCCATAATCACCAAACTCCTCCCCTAGCAACCGGTCCTCACTGTAACCAGGAAGAGTTTTATAGGACATTGTCAGCTCCTCCTCTGTAATGTCATTGCTGGCGATGTCATCAACCTTGAGACTACGTCCCTCCTCACGTAAGTAGGTCCTGGGAGAGGGGCCACTGTCCTGTGCTCTGGTTGGTTGAGGAACGTGGTAGGCGTGACTCCGGAAACCCCTCTAAGGCGAGACCCCACCCTTTCTACTGTCCTGGCCAGTCCGGGCTGAGCTGCCGTCTGGGTCCTCTCCTCTCGTGACCCTCTCCTATCTCCCCAGGGGCTGACGCCAGACAGGGGGAGGCTTGCCACTGCAAGACACAGACAACAGGTCATGGTAATGCATTTAATACTCTCTCTCTCAAAGCTGGTGGTAGTGTTGTCATCTCTACTACCCTCAGAAACTGACATCAACTACTCTGTCTTATCATCATCATGACCCTCATCCTCACCATCATCATCATCACCACCACCATCCTTATCACCATGACCCTCATCCTCATCACCATGACCCCCATCATCATCATCCTCATCATCATCACCATCACCACCATCATCATCATCCTCATCATCACCATCCTCATCATCATCACCATCCTCATCATCACCACCATCATCATCACCATCCCTCATCACCACCACCACCATCATCATCATCCTCATCATCACCATCCTCATCATCATCACCATCCTCATCATCACCACCATCCTCACCACCATCCTCATCATCACCACCATCACCACCACCACCATCATCATCATCCTCATCATCACTCATCCTCATCATCATCACCATCCTCATCATCATCACCATCCTCATCATCACCATCCTCATCATCATCACCATCCTCATCATCATCACCATCCTCATCACCATCACCTCACCATCATCATCATCCTCATCATCACCATCCTCATCATCATCACCATCCTCATCATCATCACCATCCTCATCACCACCATCATCACCATCACCACCATCATCATCATCCTCATCATCACCACCACCATCATCACCATCCTCATCACCACCACCACCATCATCATCATCCTCATCATCATCACCATCCTCATCATCATCACCATCCTCATCACCACCATCATCACCATCACCACCATCATCATCATCCTCATCATCACCATCCTCATCATCATCACCATCCTCATCACCACCATCATCACCATCACCACCATCATCACCATCCTCATCATCATCACCATCCTCATCACCACCATCATCACCACCACCACATCATCATCCCTCATCATCACCATCCTTATCACCATCCTCATCATCATCACCATCCCCTACCACCACCATCATCCCCATCATCATCACCACCACCACCATCATCACCATCCTCATCACCACCACCACCATCATCACCATCCTCATCATCATCACCACTCACCATCATCCCCATCCTCATCATCATCACTCACCACCATCATCCCCATCCTCATCATCATCACCACCACCATCATCACCATCCTCATCATCACCACCACCACCATCATCACCATCCTCATCATCACCACCACCACCATCATCCCCATCCTCATCACCACCACCACCATCATCACCATCCTCATCATCATCACCATCATCATCATCATCACCATCATCATCATCATCACCACCACCATCATCCCCATCATCATCACCATCCTCATCACCATCATCCTCATCATCATCACCATCCTCATCACCACCACCACCATCATCACCATCCTCATCATCATCACCATCATCATCATCATCACCATCATCATCATCCTCACCACCACCATCATCCCCATCATCATTACCATCCTCATCACCATCATCCTCATCATCATCCTCATCACCACCATCACCACCACCACCATCATCATCATCACCATCCTCCCCCTCATCTTCATCATCAGGCTACTTACCGGCAGGCTGTTCACAGATGCAGTCCAGATCAGCAGAAGCAGTTTGATCTTCATCATGTCGCCTCTCACTGTCAGGTATTGTGTCCTGTAATATCCTGTAACATGTTCACCAGTTGAAATGGACCTGCATGATACAAGGTCCTCTAAATAAAGAAAGGAGAAGAGTGGAGGAAAGAGGTAACAAGAGGAGGAGAGGAGAAGAGGGAAGGAGAAGAGGAGGAGGAGAGAGAGAAGAGAGATAACAGGAGGAGGAGAAGAGGGAAGGATACGAGGAGGAGGGGAGAGGAGAAGAGGGAAGGATAAGAGGAGGAGGAGAGGGAGAAGAGAGATAACAGGAGGAGGAGAAGAGGGAAGGATACGAGGAGGAGGAGAGGAGAAGAGGGAAGGGATGAGAGAGGAGGAGGAGAGGAGAAGAGAGATAACAGGAGGAGGAGAAGAGGGAAGGATAGCGAGGAGGAGGAGAGGAGAAGAGGGGGGAAGTGATAAGAGGAGGAGGAGAGGAGAAGAGGAAGGACACGAGGAGGAGGAGAGGAGAAGAGAGATAACGGGAGGAGGAGAAGACAGGAGGAGAAGAGGAGGAGGTAACGGGGAGGAGAAGAGGGGTAACGAGAGAAACGAGGAGAAGAGGTAAAGAGAGTAACGAGGAGAAGAGGGAAGGAGAAGAGGAGGAGAAGTAAGGAGAGGAGGAGAGAGAAGAGAGTAACGGGAGGAGAAGAGAGAAGGAGAAGAGGAGGAGAGGAGAAGAGAGGTAACGGGAGGAGAAGAGAGAAGGAGAAGAGGAGGAGAGGAGAAGAGAAGAGAGGTAACAGGAGAAGGAGAAGACAGGAGGAGAAGAGGAGAGGTAACAGGAGGAGGAGAAGACAGGAGGAGAAGAGGAGAGGTAACGGGAGGAGGAGGAAGACAGGAGAAGAGGAGGAGAAGCGAGGTAACGGAAGGAGAAGAGGAGGAGAGGAGAGGTAACGGGAGGAGGAGAGGAGAAGCGAGGTAACAGGAGGAGGAGAAGACAGGAAGAGAAGAGGAGAGGTAATGGGAGGAGGAGAAAAGAGGAGAGATAGTAGGAGGAGAGGAGAGGATGAGAGAAGAAGAGTGGTGAGGAGGAGAGGCGAGAAGAGAGGGGAGAGGAGAAGACTTACCTGATGGTGTCACCTTCCTCGTCTTCTGGTAAACTTGTGGTTTAAAGGAGTGTGTGTGGTTGTGGTTGGCTATTTAAACTCTTGAAGTAAAACACACACACACCTGTGGCCACACCTGCTGCAGTGAATCTCACTTTATAATTGACCGTCTGTCTGAATAAATATATTGTCGCCCGTGATACCATAGAATTACTCGGAGGAGACAGTATATAGTATATTCTAGTCCTCAAGCAGCACGGTATTAGGTTGCTATATTTAGAATGCTGTGTGTGTGAGTGTGTGTGTGTGTGTGTGTGTGTGTGTGTGTGTGTGTGTGTGTGTGTGTGTGTGTGTGTGTGTGTGTGTGTGTGTGTGTGTGTGTGTGTGTGTGTGTGTGTGTGTGTGTGAGAGAGAGAGAATTTATGGTAAGTATAGTTATCAGCTGTGTATGATAGGGTCATTGTACAGGCCAGTGATTCAAGCTATTATAGCGCCAAGCCTCAAAATCACACATACACACACACACACACACACACACACACACACACACACACACACACACACACACACACACACACACACACACACACACAACACACACACACACACACACAACACACACACACACCACCACACACACACACACACACACCACACACACACACACACACACTGAATCTTCCGGATTATTCTGGTAAACAAAGTGTTTTGGAGAGCTGTAATAACTCTACTTTGTGTTCTCCTGGTGTCATGACATCACCACAAATATTACAGACAGACAGACAGACAGACAGACAGACAGACAGACAGACAGACAGACAGACAGACGAGAGGACATGGTAGAGGTATGGAGTGTGTGGTTTGTTCCCAGACAGACAGGAGGACATGGTGAGGTATGAGTGTGTGGTTTGTTCCCAGACAGACAGACAGGAGGACATGGTGAGGTATGAGGGTGTGGTTTGTTCCGACAGACAGACAGACAGACAGACAGACAGACAGACAGACAGCAGGACAGACAGGAGGACATGGTGAGGTATGAGGGTGTGGTTTGTTCCCAGACAGACAGACAAGGGAGGGACATGGTGAGGTATGAGTGTGTGGTTTGTTCCCAGACAGACAGACAGGAGGACATGGTGAGGTATGAGGGTGTGGTTTGTTCCCAGACAGACAGGAGGACATGGTGAGGTATGAGGGTGTAGGTTTGTTCCCAGACAGACAGACAGGAGGACATGGTGGTATGAGTGTGTGGTTTGTTTCCCAGACAGACAGACAGGAGGACATGGTGAGGTATGAGTGTGTGGTTTTGTTCCCAGACAGACAGACAGGAGGACATGGTGAGGCATGAGGGTGGTTTGTTCCCAGACAGGCAGACAGAGGACATGGTGAGGTATGAGGGTGTGGTTTGTTCCCAGACAGACAGACAGGAGGACATGGTGAGGTATGATGTGTGGTTTGTTCCCAGACAGACAGACAGGAGGACATGGTGAGGCATGAGTGTGTGGATTTTGTTCCCAGACAGACAGGAGGACATGGTGAGGATGAGTGTGTGGTTTGTTCCCAGACAGACAGACAGGAGGACATGGGTATGAGGTTTGTTCCCAGACAGACAGACAGGAGGACATGGTTTGTTTAGGAGTGAGAGTATGAGGACATGGTAGTATGGTTTGTTCCCATCTCACGGAGAGACCTTCCTGTATCTGTTTGTTCCTAGACAGACATACAGGAGGACATGGTGAGGTATGAGGGTGTGGTTTGTTCCAGACAGACAGACAGACAGAGACAGACAGGAGGACATGGTGAGGTATGAGTGTGTGGTTTGTTTCCCAGACAGACAGGAGGACATGGTGAGGTATGAGTGTGTGGTTTGTTCCCCAGACAGACAGACAGGAGGACATGAGTGAGGTATGAGGTTGTGGTTTGTTCCCAGACAGACAGACAGACAGACAGACAGACAGACAGACAGACAGACAGACAGACAGAGACATGGTGAGGTATGAGTGTGTGGTTTGTTCCCAGACAGACAAGGAGGGACATGGTGAGTATGAGTGTGTGGTTTGTTCCCAGACAGACAGACAGGGCATGGTGAGGTATGAGGGTGTGGTTTGTTCCACAGACAGACAGACAGACAGACAGACAGACAGACAGACAGACAGACAGACAGACAGACAGACAGACAGACAGACAGACAGACAGGAGGACATGGTGAGGTATGAGGGTGTGGTTTGTTCCGCAGACAGACAGCAGGAGGACATGGTGAGGTATGAGTGTGTGGTTTGTTCCCAGACAGACAGACAGGAGGACATGGTGAGGTATGAGGGTGTGGTTTGTTCCCAGACAGACAGGAGGACATGGTGAGGTATGAGGGTGTGGTTTGTTCCCAGACAGACAGACAGGAGGACATGGTGAGGTATGAGTGTGTGGTTTGTTCCCAGACAGACAGACAGGAGGACATGGTGAGGTATGAGGGTGTGGTTTGTTCCCATCTCACCATGTCCTTCCTGTCTGTCTGTTTGTTCCTAGACAGACAGACAGGAGGACATGGTGAGGTATGAGGGTGTGGTTTGTTCCCAGACAGACAGACAGGAGGACATGGTGAGGTATGAGTGTGTGGTTTGTTCCCAGACAGACAGACAGGAGGACATGGTGAGGTATGAGTGTGTGGTTTGTACCCAGACAGACAGACAGACAGACAGACAGACAGACAGACAGACAGACAGACAGACAGACAGACAGACAGACAGACAGGAGGACATGGTGAGGTATGAGGGTGTGGTTTGTTCCCAGACAGACAGACAGACAGACAGACAGACAGACAGACAGACAGACAGACAGACAGACAGACAGACAGACAGGAGGACATGGTGAGGTATGAGGGTGTGGTTTGTTCCCAGACAGACAGACAGGAGGACATGGTGAGGTATGAGGGTGTGGTTTGTTCCCATCTCACCATGTCCTTCCTGTCTGTCTGTTTGTTCCTAGACAGACAGACAGGAGGACATGGTGAGGTATGAGGGTGTGGTTTGTTCCCAGACAGACAGACAGGAGGACATGGTGAGGTATGAGGGTGTGGTTTGTTCCCAGACAGACAGACAGGAGGACATGGTGAGGTATGAGGGTGTGGTTTGTTCCCAGACAGACAGACAGACAGACAGACAGACAGACAGACAGACAGGAGGACATGGTGAGGTATGAGGGTGTGGTTTGTTCCCAGACAGACAGACAGGAGGACATGGTGAGGTATGAGTGTGTGGTTTGTTCCCAGACAGACAGACAGGAGGACATGGTGAGGTATGAGTGTGTGGTTTGTTCCCAGACAGACAGACAGGAGGACATGGTGAGGTATGAGGGTGTGGTTTGTTCCCAGACAGACAGACAGGAGGACATGGTGAGGTATGAGGGTGTGGTTTGTTCCCAGACAGACAGACAGACAGACAGACAGACAGACAGACAGACAGGAGGACATGGTGAGGTATGAGGGTGTGGTTTGTTCCCAGACAGACAGACAGGAGGACATGGTGAGGTATGAGGGTGTGGTTTGTTCCCAGACAGACAGGAGGACATGGTGAGGTATGAGTGTGTGGTTTGTTCCCAGACAGACAGACAGAGGACATGGTGGTATGAGGTTGTGGTTTGTTCCCAGACAGACAGACAGACAGACAGACAGACAGACAGACAGACAGACAGACAGACAGGAGGACATGGTGAGGTATGGAGGGTGTGTGGTTTGTTCCCAGACAGACAGGAGGACATGGTGAGGTATGAGGGTGTGGTTTGTTCCCAGACAGACAGACAGGAGGACATGGTGAGGTATGAGGGGTGTGGTTTGTTCCCAGACAGACAGACAGACAGACAGACAGACAGACAGTGTGGACAGACAGACAGACAGACAGACAGACAGGAGGACATGGTGAGGTATGGAGGGTGTGGTTTGATCCCAGACAGACAGACAGGAGGACATGGTGAGGTATGAGTGTGTGGTTTGTTCCCAGACGGAGCAGGAGGACATGGTGAGGTATGAGTGTGGTTTGTTCCCAGACAGACAGACAGGAGGACATGGTGAGAGTAGCAGGGTGTGGTTTGTTCCCAGACAGACAGACAGACAGACAGACAGACAGACAGACAGACAGACAGACAGACAGTTTGACAGACAGACAGGAAGGAGGACATGGTGTGAGGTATGAGGTGTGGTTTGTTCCCAGACAGACAGACAGAGGACATGGTGAGGTATGAGGGGTGAGGTATGAGGGTGTGGTTTGTTCCCAGACAGACAGGAGGACATGGTGAGGTATGAGGGTGTAGTTTTGTCCCAGACAGACAGACAGGAGGACATGGTGAGTATGAGTGTGTGGTTGTTCCCAGACAGACAGACAGGAGGACATGGTGAGGTATGAGGGTGTGGTTTATTCCCCATCTCACCATGTCCTTCCTGTCTGTCTGTTTGTTCCTAGACAGACAGACAGGAGGACATGGTGAGGATGAGGGTGTGGTTTGTTCCCAGACAGACAGACAGACAGACAGGAGGACATGGTGAGGTAGTGAGGGTGTGGTTTGTTCCCAGACAGACAGGAGGACATGAGTGAGAGTATGAGGGTGTGGTTTGTTCCCAGACAGACAGACAGGAGGACATGGTGAGGTATGAGGGTGTGGTTTGTTCCCAGACAGACAGACAGACAGACAGACAGACAGACAGGAGGACATGGTGAGGTATGAGGGTGTGGTTTGTTCCCAGACAGACAGACAGGAGGACATGGTGAGGTATGAGGGTGTGGTTTGTTCCCAGACAGACAGGAGGACATGGTGAGGTATGAGTGTGTGGTTTGTTCCCAGACAGACAGACAGGAGGACATGGTGAGGCATGAGGGTGTGGTTTGTTCCCAGACAGACAGACAGGAGGACATGGTGAGGTATGAGTGTGTGGTTTGTTCCCAGACAGACAGACAGGAGGACATGGTGAGGCATGAGGGTGTGGTTTGTTCCCAGACAGACAGGAGGACATGGTGAGGTATGAGGGTGTGGTTTGTTCCCAGACAGACAGACAGGAGTACATGGTGAGGTATGAGGGTGTGGTTTGTTCCCAGACAGACAGACAGGAGGACATGGTGAGGTATGAGGTGTGGTTTGTTCCCAGACAGACAGACAGACAGACAGACAGGTATGACAGACAGTTTGTTCCCAGACAGACAGACAGAGGAGGACATGTGGTGAGGGTATGAGGTGTGGTTTGTTCCCAGACAGACAGACAGGAGGACATGGTGAGGTATGAGTGTGTGGTTTGTTCCAGACAGACAGACAGGAGGAGGACATGGTGAGGTATGAGTGTGGTTTGTTCCCAGACAGACAGACAGGGAGGACATGGTGAGGTATGAGGGTGTGGTTTGTTCCCAGACAGACAGACAGGAGGACATGGTGAGGTATGAGGGTGTGGTTTGTTCCCAGGAACAGACAGACAGACAGACAGACAGACAGACAGGAGGACATGGTGAGGTATGAGGGTGTGGTTTGTTCCCAGACAGACAGACAGGAGGACATGTTGAGTATGAGGGTGTGGTTGTTCCCAGACAGACAGGGGACATGGTGAGGTGGTGAGGGATGTGGTTTGTTCCTGACAGACAGACAGGAGGACATGGTGAGGTATGAGGGTGTAGTTTGTTCCCAGACAGACAGACAGGAGGACATGGTGAGGTATGAGGGTGTGGTTTGTTCCCAGACAGACAGACACAGACAGACAGTGACGACGGAGGAGCATGGTGAGGTATGAGGTGTGGTTTGTTCCCAGACAGACAGACAGGAGGACATGGTGAGGTATGAGGGTGTGGTTTGTTCCCAGACAGACAGACAGGAGGACATGGTGAGGTATGAGGGTGTGGTTTGTTCCCAGACAGACAGACAGGAGGACATGGTGAGGTATGAGTGTGTGGTTTGTTCCCAGACAGACAGACAGGAGGACATGGTGAGGTATGAGGGTGTGGTTTGTTCCCAGACAGACAGACAGACAGACAGACAGACAGGAGGACATGGTGAGGTATGAGGGTGTGGTTTGTTCCCAGACAGACAGACAGGAGGACATGGTGAGGTATGAGGGTGTGGTTTGTTCCCAGACAGACAGGAGGACATGGTGAGGTATGAGGGTGTGGTTTGTTCCCAGACAGACAGACAGGAGGACATGGTGAGGTATGAGGGTGTGGTTTGTTCCCAGACAGACAGACAGGAGGACATGGTGAGGTATGAGTGTGTGGTTTGTTCCCAGACAGACAGACAGGAGGACATGGTGAGGCATGAGGGTGTGGTTTGTTCCCAGACAGACAGACAGGAGGACATGGTGAGGTATGAGTGTGTGGTTTGTTCCCAGACAGACAGACAGGAGGACATGGTGAGGTATGAGGGTGTGGTTTGTTCCCAGACAGACAGGAGGACATGGTGAGGCATGAGGGTGTGGTTTGTTCCCAGACAGGCAGACAGGAGGACATGGTGAGGTATGAGTGTGTGGTTTGTTCCCAGACAGACAGACAGGAGGACATGGTGAGGTATGAGTGTGTGGTTTGTTCCCAGACAGACAGACAGGAGGACATGGTGAGGTATGAGGGTGTGGTTTGTTCCCAGACAGACAGACAGGAGGACATGGTGAGGTATGAGGGTGTGGTTTGTTCCCAGACAGACAGACAGGAGGACATGGTGAGGTATGAGGGTGTGGTTTGTTCCCAGACAGACAGGAGAACATGGTGAGGTATGAGGATGTGGTTTGTTCCCAGACAGACAGGAGGACATGGTGAGGTATGAGGGTGTGGTTTGTTCCCAGACAGACAGGAGGACATGGTGAGGCATGAGGGTGTGGTTTGTTCCCAGACAGACAGACAGACAGACAGGAGGACATGGTGAGGCATGAGGGTGTGGTTTGTTCCCAGACAGACAGACAGACAGACAGGAGGACATGGTGAGGTATGAGGGTGTGGTTTGTTCCCAGACAGACAGGAGGACATGGTGAGGCATGAGGGTGTGGTTTGTTCCCAGACAGGCAGACAGGAGGACATGGTGAGGTATGAGGGTGTGGTTTGTTCCCAGACAGACAGACAGGAGGACATGGTGAGGTATGAGTGGTTT
>NW_027037440.1:0-5000 GCF_034236695.1 Oncorhynchus nerka
TGTCTGTCTGTCTGTCTAGTAACACCTCTAGTTGAGTATTATATAACACCTCCTAACCCTAACCTGTCTGTCTGTCTGTCTGTCTCTCTGTCTGTCTGTCTGTCTAGTAACACCTCTAGTTGAGTATTATATAACACCTCCTAACCCTAACCTGTCTGTCTGTCTGTCTGTCTGTCTGTCTGTCTAGTAACACCTCTAGTTGAGTATTATATAACACCTCCTAACCCTAACCTGTCTGTCTGTCTGTCTGTCTGTCTGTCTGTCTGTCTGTCTGTCTGTCTAGTAACACCTCTAGTTGAGTATTATATAACACCTCCTAACCCTAACCTGTCTGTCTGTCTGTCTGTCTGTCTGTCTGTCTGTCTAGTAACACCTCTAGTTGAGTATTATATAACACCTCCTAACCTGTCTGTCTGTCTGTCTGTCTAGTAACACCTCTAGTTGAGTATTATATAACACCTCCTAACCCTAACCTGTCTGTCTGTCTGTCTGTCTGTCTGTCTGTCTGTCTGTCTAGTAACACCTCTAGTTGAGTATTATATAACACCTCCTAACCCTAACCTGTCTGTCTGTCTGTCTGTCTGTCTGTCTGTCTGTCTGTCTGTCTAGTAACACCTCTAGTTGAGTATTATATAACACCTCCTAACCCTAACCTGTCTGTCTGTCTGTCTGTCTGTCTGTCTGTCTGTCTGTCTGTCTGTCTGTCTGTCTAGTAACACCTCTAGTTGAGTATTATATAACACCTCCTAACCCTAACCTGTCTGTCTGTCTGTCTGTCTGTCTGTCTGTCTGTCTGTCTGTCTAGTAACACCTCTAGTTGAGTATTATATAACACCTCCCTAACCCTAACTGTCTGTCTGTCTGTCTGTCTGTCTGTCTGTCTGTCTGTCTATTAACACCTCTAGTTGAGTATTATATAACACCTCCTAACCCTAACCTGTCTGTCTGTCTGTCTGTCTGTCTGTCTGTCTGTCTGTCTGTCTAGTAACACCTCTAGTTGAGGTATTATATAACACCTCCTAACCCCTAACTGTCTGTCTGTCTGTCTAGTAACACCTCTAGTTGGATGATATATAACACCTCTCTAACTGTCTGTCTCTGTCTGTCTGTCTGTCTAGTAACACCTCTAAGTTGGTGTTATATAACACCTCCTAACCCTAACCTGTCTGTCTGTCTGCCTGTCTGTCTACCTGTCTGTCTAGTTGTATTATATAACACCTCCCTAACCCTAACTGTCTGTCTGTCTGTCTGTCTGTCTGTCTGTCTGTCTCTAGTAACACCTCTAGTTGAGTATTATATAACACCTCCTAACCCTAACCTGTCTGTCTGTCTGTCTGTCTGTCTGTCTGTAACACCTCTAGTTGAGTATTATATAACCACCTCCCTAACCTAACCTGTCTGTCTGTCTGTCTGTCTGTCTGTCTGTCTGCCCTCTGGTTGATTATTATATAACACCTCCTAACCCTAACCTGTCTGTCTGTCTGTCTGTCTGTCTAGTAACACCTCTAGTTGAGTATTATATAACACCTCCTAACCTAACCTGTCTGTCTGTCTGTCTGTCTGTCTGTAACACCTGTCTGCCTAACCCTCTGTCTGTCTGTCTGTCTGTCTGTCTGTCTGTAACACCTCTAGTTGAGTATTATATAACACCTCCTAACCTGTCTGTCCTGTCTGTCTGTCTGTCTGTCTGTCTGTCTAGTAACACCTCTAAGTTGAGGTATTATATAGCACCTCCTACCTAACCTGTCTGTCTGCCTGTCTGCCTGTCTGTCTGTCTGTCTGTCTGCATCTTGTCTGTCTGTCTGTCTGTCTGTCTGTCTGTCTGTCATCTAAGTAACACCTCTAGTTGGGTATTATATAACACCTCCTAACCCTAACCTGTCTGTCTGTCTGTCTGTCTGTCTGTCTGTCTGTCTAGTTGTCTGTCTGTCTGTCTGTCCTGTCTGTCTGTCTGTCTGTCTGTCTAGTAACACCTCTAGTTGAGTATTATATAACACCTCCTAACCCTAACTGTCTGTCCTGTCTGTCTGTCTGTCTGTCCTGTCCTAGTAACACCTCTAGTTGAGTATTATATAACACCTCCTAACCCTAACCTGTCTGTCTGTCTGTCTGTCTGTCTGTCTGTCTGTCTAGTAACACCTCTAGTTAATTATTATATAACACCTCTAACCCTAACTGTCTATCTGTCTGTCTGTCTGTCTACCTGTCTAGTAACACCTCTAGTTGAGTATTATATAACACCTCCTAACCTAACCTGTCTGTCTGTCTGTCTGTCTGTCTGTCTAGTAACACCTCTAGTTAGTGTTATATAACACCTCCTAACCCTAACCTGTCTGTCTGTCTGTCTGTCTGTCTGGCTGTC
The DNA here is from genome assembly GCF_034236695.1 of Oncorhynchus nerka. NCBI lineage: Eukaryota > Metazoa > Chordata > Actinopteri > Salmoniformes > Salmonidae > Oncorhynchus > Oncorhynchus nerka. The sequence goes on from NW_027037440.1 coordinate 2,363, forward strand.
TAGTAACACCTCTCTAGTTGAGTATTATATAACACCTCCTAACCCTAACCTACTGTCTGTCTACCTGTCTGTCTGTGTCTGTCTGTCTGTCTGTCTGTCTAGTAACACCTCTAGTTGGGTTATATAACACCTCCTAACCTAACCTGTCTGTCTGTCTGTCTGTCTGTCTGTCTGTCTGTCTGTCTAGTAACACCTCTAGTTGAGTGATATATAACACCTCCTAACCCTAACCTGTCTGTCTGTCTGTCTGTCTGTCTGTCTAGTAACACCTCTAGTTGAGTATTATATAACACCTCCTAACCTAACCTGTCTGTCTGTCTGTCTGTCTGTCTGTCTATTAACACCTCTAGTTGAGTATTATGTAACACCCTCCTAACCCTAACCTGTCTGTCTGTCTGTCTGTCTGTCATCTGTCTGTCTGTCTGTCTAGTAACACCTCTAGTTGAGTATTATATAACACCTCCTAACCCTAACCTGTCTGTCTGTCTGTCTGTCTGTCTGTCTGTCTAGTAACACCTCTAGTTGAGTATTATATAACACCTCCTAACCCTAACCTGTCTGTCTGTCTGTCTGTCTGTCTGGCTGTCTAGTAACACCTCTAGTTGAGTATTATATAACACTCTCTAACTCCTAACCTGTCTGTCTGTCTGCTCTGTGCTGTCTAGTAACACCTCTAGTTGAGTATTATATAACACCTCCTAACCCTAACCTGTCTGTCTGTCTGTCTGTCTGTCTGTCTAGTAACACCTCTAGTTGAGTATTATATAACACCTCCTAACCCTAACCTGTCTGTCTGTCTGTCTGTCTGTCTGTCTAGTAACACCTCTAGTTGAGTATTATATAACACCTCCTAACCCTAACCTGTCTGTCTGCCCGTCTGTCTGTCTGTCTGTCTGTCTAGTAACACCTCTAGTTGAGTATTATATAACACCTCCTAACCCTAACCTGTCTGTCTGTCTGTCTGTCTGTCTGTCTGTCTGTCTAGTAACACCTCTAGTTGAGTATTATATAACACCTCCTAACCCTAACCTGTCTGTCTGTCTGTCTGTCTGTCTGTCTAGTAACACCTCTAGTTGAGTATTATATAACACCTCCTAACCCTAACCTGTCTGTCTGTCTGTCTGTCTGTCTGTCTAGTAACACCTCTAGTTGAGTATTATATAACACCTCCTAACCCTAACCTGTCTGTCTGTCTGTCTGTCTGTCTGTCTGTCTGTCTGTCTAGTAACACCTCTAGTTGAGTATTATATAACACCTCCTAACCCTAACCTGTCTGTCTGTCTGTCTGTCTGTCTGTCTGTCTGTCTGTCTAGTAACACCTCTAGTTGAGTATTATATAACACCTCCTAACCCTAACCTGTCTGTCTGTCTGTCTGTCTGTCTAGTAACACCTCTAGTTGAGTATTATATAACACCTCCTAACCCTAACCTGTCTGTCTGTCTGTCTGTCTGTCTGTCTGTCTGTCTGTCTAGTAACACCTCTAGTTGAGTATTATATACTTACCCTCTAACCCTAACCTGTCTGTCTGTCTGTCTTTGCTCTGTCTGTCTGTCTGTCTGTCTATATGCTTCTCTCTAGTTGAGTATTATATAACGCCTCCTAACCCTAACCTGTCTGTCTGTCTGTCTGCCTGTCTGTCTGTCTGTCTGTCTGTCTAAGTAACACCTCTAGTTGAGTATTATATAACACCTCCTAACCCTAACCTGTCTGTCTGTCTGTCTGTCTGTCTGTCTAGTAACACCTCTAGTTGAGTGTTACTGTTTACCTCTAACCCCTAACCTGTCTGTCTGTCTGTCTGTCTAGTAACACCTCTAGTTGAAAGTATTATATAACACCTCTAACCCTAACCTGTCTGTCTGTCTGTCTGTCTGTCTGTCTGTCTGTAACACCTCTAGTTGAAGTGTTATATATACCTCCTAACCTAACCTGTCTGTCTGTCTGTCTGTCTGTCTGTCTGTCTGTCTGTCTGTCTAGTAACACCTCTAGTTGAGTATTATATAACACCTCCTAACCCTAACCTGTCTGTCTGTCTGTCTGTCTAGTAACACCTCTAGTTGAGTATTATATAACACCTCCCTAACCCTAACCTGTCTGTCTGTCTGTCTGTCTGTCTGTCTGTCTAGTAACACCTCTAGTTGAGTATATAACACCTCTAACCCTAACCTGTCTGTCTGTCTGTCTGTCTGTCTGTCTGTCTGTCTGTCTGTCTAGCCAACACCTCTAGTTGAGTATTATATAACACCTCCTAACCCTAACCTGTCTGTCTGTCTGTCTGTCTGTCTGTCTGTCCTAGTAACACCTCTAGTTGAGTATTATATAACACCTCCTAACCCTAACCTGTCTGTCTGTCTGTCTGTCTGTCTGTCTGTCTTTGTCTGTCTGTCTGTCTAGTAACACCTCTAGTTGAGTATTATACTAGCACCTCCTAACCCTAACCTGTCTGTCTGTCTGTCTGTCTGTCTGTCCTCTGTCTGTCTGTCTGTCTAGTAACACCTCTAGTTGAGTATTATATAACACCTCCCTAACCCCTAACCTCATCTGTCTGTCTGTCTACCTGTCTGTCTGTCTGTCTGTCTAGTAACACCTCTAGTTGAGTATTATATAACACCTCCTAACCCCTAACCTGTCTGTCTGTCT
>NW_027037440.1:10000-19564 GCF_034236695.1 Oncorhynchus nerka
AACTAGAGGTGTTGGCTGGAACAGACTGAGACAGACAGTGGGGTTAAGGTAGGGAGGTGTTATATAATGCTCCAGCTGGAGGTGTTGCTGGAGCGACAGCTTGAGTCTGGAGACAGGGAATTGGGAGAATGTGCTCATCTTCAGAAATTGATTACTGTGATCGGGCTATTGTGTGTTTGAGACTAGACAGACAGACAGACAGGTTAGGGTTGGGAGGTGTCCATATAATACTCAAACTGAGGTGTTACCAGACAGACAGGCAGACAGACAGACAGGTTAGGAGGCCAGGAGGTGTTATATAATGCTCAGCTAGGAGGTGTTACTGGGACAGACAGACTGAGACAGACTGAACAGGGTTAGGAGGTGTTGTCCATGCTTGAACAGACGGACAGCGAGACAGTGAGACGGAAGGTAGGAGGGTGTTTATATGAAAGAATACTCCAACTAAGAGGTACGTTACTTTAGACTGAGACAGACTGAACTGAGACAGGCAGAGGGGCAGGGTGAGGAGAGCCAGGAGGTTGCATATATACCAATCATAGAGGTGTTACCAGAGCGAGACAGGCAGACTAGACAGACAGGCTAGAGGAGTGTTATAATACTCGACTTCAGAGTGCCTGGACGGACAGACAGGAGGTGTTGCTATCAATACTCAGCTAGAGAGTGTTACTAGACAGACTGAGACAGACAGACATACCATTTTTACAGGCTGACTGAGGTTAGGGGCCAGGAGGTGTTGTCTACTGCAACTAGCAGTGCATTACTAGACGGTTGGGTGACGAACCTTGAGAACAGACAGACCAGACAGAGTTAGGGTTCAGGGAGTCTCTGTCTCCAGCTAAGAGGTGTTGCTAGACAGACTGAGGCTGGGAACGACACGAACCCGGAGCTAGGAGTTAGGAGGTTGTTATATAATACTCAACTAGAAGGTGTTACTATGGGTGCAGACAGGCAGCACCTGACAGTCGGACAGGTTAGGGGTTAGGAGGTGCTATATAATACTCCAGCTAGAGGTGTTAGCAGGCAGACTGTTTGAACAGGCAGGTAGGGAGTTCGACCATACTGTACTCCAGCTTAGAGGCTAGGTTAGGCAGGCGTTAGACAGTACTGAACTGGAGGGTGTTACTTAGACAGACAGACGGAGACAGACAGGTTAGGGTTAGGAGGTGTTATATAAATACCTAACTAGAGGTGTTACTAGGAGGACAGACAGACACAGACAGGCAGACAGACAGACAGGTTAGGGTTAGAGGTGTTATAACACTCAGCTAGAGGTGAGCACTTAGACAGACAGACAGACAGACAGACAGACAGACAGACAGACAGACAGGCTAGGGTTAGGAGGTGTTATATAATACTCAACTAGAGTGTGTTACTAGACAGACAGACAGACAGACAGACAGGTTAGGTTAGGAGGTGTTATGTGATGCTCAACTAGAGGTGTTACTAGACAGACAGACATGACAGACATATAGACAGGTTAGGGTTAGGAGGTGTTATATAATACTCAACTAGAGGTGTTACTAGACAGACAGACAGGCTGAGACAGACAGACAGGTGAGGGTTAGGAGGTGTTATATGGCATCAACCAGAGGTGTTACCAGACAGACAGACAGACAGACAGACATAGACAGGCAGTTACTAGACATTGAACTGAGACAGACAGACAGACAGGTTAGGAGTTAGGAGGTGTTATATAATACTCAGCTAGAGGTGTTACTAGACTGAGACAGACCAGAGCTAGGAGGTGTTCTCTCCAACCTCCTGGCTAAAGATAGGCCCAGACAGACGAGGCAGGCAGAGACAGACAGACAGTGATTGGGAGTTAGAGGTTGGAGTGTTATATAATGCTCGGCTAGAGGTGTTACTAGGCAGACAGGCAGACAGACTGACACAGGCAGACAGGCCAGGGTCCCAGGAGGTGTTATATAATACTCAACTAGAGTAAGGTGTACTTACTAGATGACAGACAGAGAGACAGGTTAGGAGTTAGGAGAGTGGACTATATAACTACTCAACTAGAGGCAAGTTACTAGACAGACAGACAGACCAGACATGAGATGAGGTGTAGGAGGTGTTATACTCATACCTCAGCTAGAGGTGTTACTAGACAGACAGACAGACAGGCAGACAGACAGGCAGACAGACAGGTTAGGGTTAGGGAGGTGTTATATAATACTCCAACTAGAGGTGTTACTAGACAGACAGGCAGACAGACAGACAGGTTAGGGTTAGGAGGTGTTATATAATACTCAACTAGAGGTGTTACACAGACAGACGAGGCACAGACGGGCGAGGGACACATGGAGGCGCTAGGTAATACTCAGCGAGAGAGTGTCTGGCTAATATGACCGACAGACAGACTTAGACGAGGCCAGACGGACAGACAGAGGTCAGGAATTAGGAGGTGTTTATATAATACTAACCAAGAAGGTGTTTCCAGACAGGCAGACAGGCGGACAGGCGAGGGCTAGGAGGTGTTATACGATACTGAGGCTAGAGGTGTTGCTGGACAGATCAGACAGACAGACAGACAGGCTAGGAGGGTGTTATATGATACTCAGACTAGGTGTGTTACTAGACAGCCAGACAGACGAGACAGACTGAGACAGACGGACAGGTTAGAGGTCAGGAGGTGTTGTACACTGTCTCAACTAGAGGTGCTGCGGGACGAGACAAGGCGAGGCAGAGCGAGACCGACAGGTTAGGGTTAGGAGGTGTTGTATAATACTCCAGCCAGGGAGGTGTTGCTAGACATGACGAGACAGACTGAACATTGGTTAGAGGTTAGGAGGTGGTATGTAATACTCAACTGGAGTGTGTTGCCTAGACTGAACTGAGACAGAACGAGACGAGACAGGCGAGGCAGTAGACTGACAGGCTGAGCGGAGTTAGGGAGGTCGCAGTATAATGCGCTCAACTAGCAGGTGTGACGGAGGTTAAGGAGCTAGGGAGTGTACTCAGACTGGAGGTTACTGACTGAGACGGAGGCCGAGACAGACAGAACTGGAATTAGGGTTAGGAGGTGTGTATGCAATACTCAGCTAGAGGTGTACACTATGGCAGACTTGAGGCGGACGGACAGACAGGCCCAGGGTTAGAGGTGTCCCATAATACTCCAACCTAGAAGGTGTTACTAGACAGACAGGCGAGGCGGACGAGGCAGGCAGGTTAGGGTTAGGGTGGTGTCACATACTACTCAACTAAGAGGTGTTACTAGACAGACAGATCTGACAGACAGACAGACTGACAGGCAGACAGGCAGGTTAGGGGTTGCAGGAGGTGTTACCATGACTCACTCAACTAAGAGGTGTTCGGTGTTGAGACAGACAGACAGACAGACAGACAGACAGGTGAGACAGGTTAGGGTTAGGAGTGTTATATGATACTCAACTAGAGGTACTACAGACAGACAGACAGACGGACAGCACGAGGTTAGGGTTAGGAGGTGTTATATAATACTCAACTAGAGGTGTTACTGGACAGACAGACAGACAGACAGAGCAGACAGGTTAGGGTTAGGAGGTGTTATATAATACTCCAACTAGAAGGTGTTACTAGGCAGACAGGAGCGAGAACATTGAAGACAGGTTAGGGTTAGGAGGTGTTATATAATACTCAACTAGAGGTGTTACTAGACAGACAGACAGACAGACAGACAGACAGACAGACAGGTTAGGGTTAGGAGGTGTTATATAATACTCAACTAGAGGTGTACTGCTTGAGACAGACAGACAGAGCCAGACGAGATTACTAGAAGGTTGGGCGAGGGGTTGACCTTGGAGTGCTCGACTAGCAGGTATTACTAACAGACAGACGAGACAGACGAGACAGACAGACAGGTTAGGGTTAGGAGGTGTTATATAATACTCAACTAGAGGTGTTACTGACTAGACAGACAGACAGACAGACAGATAGAGTCTAGGTTAAGGAGGTGGTATATAAGACTCAACTAGAAGGTGTTACTGAACAGCAGACAGAGCAGACGGACAGACAGACAGACAGAGCAGACAGGTTAGGGTTAGGAGGTGTTATATACTACTCAACTAGAGGTGTTACTAGACAGACAGGACGACGAGAACAGACAGACAGACGGAGACAGACAGTTAGGGTTAGGAGGTGTTATATAATACTCAACTAGAAAGTGATTACTAGACAGACAGACAGACAGACAGACGGACAGACAGGCTTAGGGTTAGGAGGTGTTATATGATACTCAACTAGAGGTGTTACTAGACAGACGGACGAACAGACAGACAGACTAGACAGGTTAGGATTAGGAAGTGTTATATATACTCAACTAGAGTGTTACTAGACGACAGACAGACGTGAGACAAGACAGAGCAGACAGGTTAGGGTTGGGAGGTGTTATATAATACTCAACTAGAAGGTGTTACTAGACAGACGACAGAACAGGAACAGACAGACAGACAGGTTAGGGTTAGGAGGTGTTATATAATACTCAACTAGAGGTGTTACTAGACAGACAGCAGACAGACAGACAGACAGACGAGACGGGTTAGGGTTAGAGGTGTTATATAATACTCAGCTAGAGGTGTTACTAGACAGACAGAGCAGACAGAGACCAGGACAGGTTAGGGGTTAGGAGGTGTTATATAATACTCAACTAGAAGGTGTTACTAGACAGACAGACAGACAGACAGACAGACAGACAGACAGTTAGAGGTGTTAGGAGGTGTTATATAATACTCAACTAGAGGTGTTACTAGACAGACGGACAGACAGACAGTGAAGCGCAGACGAGACGACAGGTTAGGGTTAGGAGGTGTTATATAATGCTCAACTAGAAGGTGTTACTAGACAGACAGACAGACAGACAGACAGACAGAACAGACAGACAGGTTAGGGTTAGGAGGTGTTATATAATACTCACGCTAGAGGTGTTACTAGACTAGACAGGAGCTAGACAGACAGACAGAGCGAGGTTAGGGTTGGGAGGTGTTATATAATACTCAACTAGAAGGTGTTACTAGACAGACAGACAGACAGACAGACAGTGCAGACAGAGTTAGGGAGGAGGTGTTATATAATACTCAACTAGAGGTGTTAACTAGACAGAACAGAAGCAGACAGACAGACAGAGTTAGGGTTGGGAGGTGTTATATAATACTCAACTAGAGGTGTTACTAATGACAGACAGACGACAGACAGACAGACAGGTTAGGGTTAGGAGGTGTTACTATAATACTCAACTAGAGGTGTTACTAGACAGACGAACAGACAGACAGACAGACTAGGCAGGAGAGCAGACATAGGTTACGGGTTAGGAGGTGTTATACTGAACACTCAACTGAACAGGTGTTTACTAGACAGACAGACAGACAGACAGACACAGAGTTAGGGTTAGGAGGTGTTATATAATACTCAACTAGAGTGTTACTAGACAGAACAGACAGACAGACAGACAGACAGATGGGTTAGGGTTAGGAGGTGTTATATAATACTCAACTAGAAGGTGTTACTAGACAGGTAGACAGACAGACGAAGACAGACAGACAGACAGACAGAGTTAGGGTTAGGAGGTGCTGTATAATACTCAACTAGAGGTGTTACTAGACAGACAGACCAGACAGACAGAGCAGACCAGACAGACAGGTTTAAGGGTTAGGAGATTGTTATATAATACTCAACTAGAAGTGTTACTAGGACGACAGACGGACATGACAGACAGACAGACAGGTTAGGGTTAGGAGGTGTTATATAATACTCAACTAAGAGAGTGTTACTAGACAGACAGACAGACAGACAGACAGGCAGACCAGACAGACAGGTTAGGGTTAGGAGGTGTTATATAATACTCAACTAGAGGTGTTACTAGACAGACAGACAGACAGACAGACAGGCAGACAGACAGACAGACAGGTTAGGGTTAGGAGGTGTTATATAATACTCAACTAGAGTGTTACTAGACAGACAGACAGACAGACAGACAGACAGACAGGTTAGGGTTAGGAGGTGTTATATAATACTCAACTAGAGGTGTTACTAGACAGACAGACAGACAGACAGACAGACAGACAGACAGACAGGTTAGGGTTAGGGAGGTGTTATATAATACTCAACTAGAGGTGTTTACTGAGACAGAGACAGACAGACAGACAGACAGACAGGTTAGGGTTAGGAGGTGTTATATAATACTCAACTAAGGTGTTACTAGACAACAGACAGACAGACAGACAGACAGACAGACAGCAGGTTAGGGTTAGGAGGTGTTATATAATACTCAACTAGAGGTGTTACTAGACAGACAGACAGACAGACAGACAGACAGACAGACAGACAGACAGACAGACAGACAGACAGGTTAGGGATTTAGGAGGTGTTATATAATACTCAACTAGAGGTGTTACTAGACAGACAGACAGACAGACAGACAGGTAGACAGACAGGTTAGGGTTAGGAGGTGTTATATAATACTCAACTAGAAGGTGTTACTAGACAGACAGAGACAGACAGACAGACAGGCAGACAGACAGACAGGTTAGGGTTAGGAGGTGTTATATAATACTCAACTAGAGGTATTTACTAGACAGACAGACAGACAGACACAGACAGACAGACAGACAGGTTAGGGTTAGGAGGTGTTATATAATACTCAACTAGAGTGTTACTAGACGACAGACAGACAGACAGACAGACAGACAGGTTAGGGTTAGGAGGTATTTATATAATACTCAACTAGAGTGTTACAGACAGACAGAGAGACAGACAGACAGACAGGTAGGTTAGGAGGTGTTATATAATACTCAACTAGAGGTGTTACTAGACAGACAGACAGACAGACAGACAGACAGGTTAGGGTTAGGAGGTGTTATATAATACTCAACTAGAGGTGTTACTAGACAGACAGACAGACAGACAGACGAACAGACAGGTTAGGGTTAGGAAGTGTTATATAATACTCAACTAGAGGTGTTACTAGACAGACAGACAGACAGACAGACAGGTTAGGGTTAGGAGGTATTTATATAATACTCAACTAGAGTGTTACTAGACAGACAGACAGACAGACAGACAGACAGACAGGTTAGGGTTAGGAGGTGTTATATAATACTCAACTAGAGTGTTACTAGACAGACAGACAGACAGACAGACAGACGACAGACAGACAGGTTAGGGTTAGGAGGTGTTATATAATACTCAACTAGAGGTGTTACTAGACAGACGAACAGACAGACAGACAGACAGGTTAGGGTTAGGAGGTGTTATATAATACTCAACTAGAGGTGTTACTAGACAGACAGACAGACAGACAGACAGACAGGTTAGGGTTAGGAGGTGTTATATAATACTCAACTAGAGGTGTTACTAGACAGACAGACAGACAGACAGACAGACAGACAGACAGACAGGTTAGGGTTAGGAGGTGTTATATAATACTCAACTAGAGGTGTTACTAGACAGACAGACAGACAGACACAGACAGACAGGTAGACAGACAGGTTAGGGTTAGGAGGTGTTATATAATACTCAACTAGAGGTATTTACTAGACAGACAGACAGACAGACAGACGGACAGGTTAGGGTTAGGAGGTGTTATATAATACTCAACTAGAGGTGTTACTAGACAGACAGACAGACAGACAGACAGACAGACAGGTTAGGGTTAGGAGGTGTTATATAATACTCAACTAGAGGTGTTACTAAACAGACACAGACAGACAGACAGACAGACGAGACAGGTTAGGGTTAGGAGGTGTTATATAATACTCAACTAGAGGTGTTACTAGACAGACAGACAGACAGACAGGCAGACAGTTAGGGTTAGGAGGTGTTATATAATACTCAACTAGAGGTGTTACTAGACAGACAGACAGACAGACAGACAGGCAGGTTAGGGTTAGGAGGTATTTATATAATACTCAACTAGAGGTGTTACTAGACAGACAGACAGACAGACAGACAGACAGACAGACAGACAGACAGACAGACAGACAGACGAGACAGACCAGACTAGAGTTACTAGACAGACAGACAGACAGACAGACAGACAGGCAGTTAGGAATGAGTTAGGAGGTGTTATATAATACTCAACTAGAAGGTGTTACTAGACAGACAGACAGACAGACAGACAGACAGGTTAGGAGGTTATATAATATGGAGGTGTTATATAATACAGACAGACTAGACAGACAGTTACAGACAGGCAGACAGACAGACAGACAGACAGACAGGTTAGGGTTAGGAGGTGTTGCTCATAAACAGACAGACGATACGAACGAACAGACAGACAGACAGACAGGTTAGGGTTAGGAGGTATTTATATAATACTCAACTAGAAGGTATTTACTAGACAGACAGACAGACAGACAGACAGACAGACAGACAGACAGGGTTAGGGTTAGGAGGTATTTATATAATACTCAACTAGAAGGTGTTACTAGACAGACAGGCAGACAGACAGACAGGTTAGGGTTAGGAGGTGTTATATAATACTCAACTAGAGGTGTTACTAGACAGACAGACAGACGAGCAGACAGACAGGTTAGGGTTGGGAGGTGTTATATAATACTCAACTAGAAGGTGTTACTAGACAGGTAGACAGGACAGGCAGACAGACAGACAGGTTAGGGTTAGGAGGTATTATATAATACTCAACTAGAAGGTGTTACTAGACGACAGACAGGTAGGACAGACAGACAGGTTAGGGTTAGGAGGTGTTATATAATACTCAACAGGCAGACAGACAGACAGACAGACAGACAGACAGGTTAGGGTTAGGAGGTGTTATATAATACTCAACTAGAGGTGTTACTAGACAGACAGACAGACAGACAGACAGACAGACAGGTTAGGGTTAGGAGGTGTTATATAATACTCAACTAGAGGTGTTTACAGACAGACAGACAGACAGACAGACAGACAGGTTAGGGTTGGGAGGTGTTATATAATACTCAACTAGAGGGGTATTACTAGACAGACAGACAGACGAACAGACAGACAACAGACAGACAGACAGACAGACAGGTTAGGGTTAGGAGGTGTTATATAATACTCAACTAGAGTGTTACTAGACAGACAGACCAGACAGACAGACAGACAGGAGACAGACAGACAGGTTAGGGTTAGTGTTATATAATACTCAACTAGAGGTGTTTGAACAGACAGACAGACAGACAGGTTAGGTTAGGTGTTATATAATACTCAACTAAGAAGTGTTACTAGACAGACAGACAGACAGACAGACAGACAGACAGACAGACAGACAGGTTAGGGTTAGGAGGTGTTATATAATACTCAACTAGAGTGTTACTAGACAGACAGACAGACAGACAGACAGACGGACAGACAGACAGACAGACAGGTTAGGGTTAGGAGGTGTTATATAATACTCAACTAGAGGTGTTACTAGACAGACAGACAGACAGACAGACGAGACAGACAGGTTAGGGTTAGGAGGTGTTATATAATACTCAACTAGAGGTGTTACTAGACAGACAGACAGACAGACAGACAGACAGACGGACAGACAGGTTAGGGTTAGGAGGTGTTATATAATACTCAACTAGAGGTGTTACTAGACAGACAGACAGACAGACAGAC